>NW_025228125.1:30568-192294 GCF_018294505.1 Triticum aestivum
AGCGCAAAAAAAAAAGAGCGAAAAAAAAATTCAGAGTGTGCTTTTCCCTTGTTTATGTGCCGCGCCGTGATTTTATTGGTGTTCTAGGCTCGCCTCTCTAGCACAGTCTAGCCTAGGACCAGCACAGTACCGTCGTTGAGCGTTTATTCAACTTTGCATCTCTGAATTGATTATTGCTGACCCTTTTTGCTACCATACTTTAAGCCTTCCCAGCTCCACATACATCTACGTCGTGTGTTCGCCTCTCCCTGGTAATCGCTGTATCCAAGCTTTGAGAGTTTTTGACTACAACGGTTGCCGATCACCGCCTGCTGCTGGGTAAGAACTGGTAAGAATTTGAGATTTGCTTGACGGATTTGTGATACACCACCACCACTTCTTAGTAGTCTGTAGGATCATATTCTTGTGTGTTTCTATTGCTGCTAACCATGCCAGGATCACAAGCCGACGAGATTGACTGGGAGAATTTATCGAACAAGGAGCTTCATGATAAGTTTCAGCAAATGATGACTGAACAGGTGCAAGATGTGCTGAACAATTTTGAAGAGGCCATGGAGAAGATCACTGGCCTTGAGAAGACGTTCGAAACAAAGCTCGATAACAGATTTAATGAATTGCTCGCGCGTCTTCCACCACCACCACCCGCTGCACCTAACGCACCTCTCCAACAACAACAACAACGACTACCTCCACGTCGCGAAGCAGACCTTCGCCGAGCGAGCCGTGTTCCTCTTGCATTTGGCCAAACTGTTGGTGCTGCTGTTGATACTTCTGTGGCTCCTGCTACTGCTGTTGCTGGTACCCAGGAGGATGATGAGTATGCGGGCGATTATGAGGATGAGGTTGATCAAAATCAGATCAACGAGCAGCCACCAGCACCACCACCAGCAGGTCGACCTCAGGTATATATTCGTAATGGTAGGCCTGCACCACCACCACCTCAGGTACGAGATGATCTCCATATTCCTAAACTGAAATTGAATATTCCACCATTTGAGGGTAGATATGTTCCTGATATATATCTTACTTGGGAGTTAGAAACTGAACAACGATTTACATGTTTACAATATCCTGAGGAGAGACGAGTTGCTGCTGCTGTTTGTGCTTTCACTAGTTTTGCATGTGTATGGTGGTCTGAACATTGTAGATTGTATCCTATTCCAACTACTTGGGCTGCTTTGAAAACTGCTATGCGTACGCGTTGGGTTCCACCATATTATCAACGTGAATTGCTTCAAAAATTGCAGCGTTTAAGACAAGGAAAAAATTCTGTAGAAGAATATTATCAGGACTTACAAACTGGCATGATTAGATGTGGTATTGTTGAGGAGAATGAAGCTATGCTTGCACGTTTTTTGGGTGGATTAAATAGAGAGATTCAGACCATTCTAGACTATAAGGAGTATACTAATATCACTCGTTTATTCCATCTTGCTTGTAAAGCTGAACGTGAAGTGCAGGATCGACAAGCATTGGGGCGAACTAACTTTTTTGCAGGCCGACCTTCATCATGGACACCACGTGCATCTTCTACTTCAACTGCACCAGCACCTCCATCCGGTGCCACCTCCAGCCGTGATACAAGAAAACAGGCACAACCACCATTATCTGCCAAGAGCGCACCTGCGGGGCCTGCACAGCGTTCTTCTTCTTCCATGGCATCAACAGGGCACACAAGTGATATTATTTGTCGTCGTTGTAAGGGAGGAGGTCATTATGCGAGAGAATGCAAATCTCCGCGTGTGATGATTGCTACCGCGGATGGTGGATATGAGTCCGCTAGTGACTATGATGAGGAGACTTTGGCTCTTATTACACGTGAAGAACATGGTGGAGATGATTCTGATCATGAGACGCAATACATGGCTCCTGAAGACGCTGACAGGTATGAATGTTTAGTTGCTCAACGTGTTTTGAGTGTGCAGGTCACACAAGCTGAGCAAAAACAGAGGCACAATTTGTTCCATACCAAGGGAGTTGTGAAGGAACGTTCTGTGCGCGTCATCATAGACGGAGGGAGCTGCAACAACTTGGCTAGCATGGAGATGGTGGAGAAGCTTTCTCTCACCACAAGACCACATCCACATCCTTACTACATCCAATGGTTCAACAACAGCGGCAAGGTTAAGGTAACACGTACTGTTCATGTGCATTTTAGTATCTCTACATATGCTGATTATGTTGATTGTGATGTGGTACCTATGCAAGCATGTTCCTTATTACTTGGTAGACCATGGCAATTTGATAAAAATTCTGTACACCATGGTAGAAACAATCACTATACTCTTGTTCATAAGGATAAAAATATTACTTTGCTTCCTATGACCCCTGATTCCATTTTGAAAGATGATATTAATAGAGCTAATAAAGCACAACAGGAGAAGAATAAGAGTGAAAATCAGATTGTGGCAAAAGAATTTGAGCAACAAATGAAGCCTAATAATAAACCATCTAGTGTTGCTTCTGAAATTAAATTGAAAAGTGCATGTTTATTTGCCACCAAATCTGATATTGATGAGCTAGATTTCAGCAAATCTGTTTGCTATGCTTTTGTGTGCAAAGAGGCATTATTTTCATTCGAGGACGTGCCTTCCTCTTTGCCTCCTGCTGTCACTAACATTTTGCAGGAGTTCGCTGACGTTTTTCCACAAGACGTGCCACCGGGATTACCGCCTATTCGAGGGATTGAGCATCAGATTGACTTAAATCCCGGTGCTTCACTGCCAAACCGTGCACCATACCGTACCAATCCAGAGGAGACGAAGGAGATTATGCGTCAAGTACAAGAGCTTCTCGACAAAGGTTATATACGCGAATCCCTTAGTCCTTGTGCTGTTCTTATTATTCTAGTGCCGAAAAAGGATGGTACATCACGTATGTGTGTTGATTGTAGAGGCATTAATAATATTACTATTCGTTATCGTCATCCTATTCCTAGGCTAGATGATATGCTTGATGAATTGAGTGGCTCTACAATATTCTCCAAAGTTGATTTGCGTAGTGGCTACCATCAAATTCGTATGAAATTGGGAGATGAATGGAAAACAGCATTTAAAACTAAGTTTGGATTATATGAGTGGTTAGTCATGCCTTTTGGGTTAACTAATGCACCTAGTACTTTCATGAGATTAATGAACGAAGTTTTACGTGCTTTCATTGGACGATTTGTGGTAGTTTACTTTGATGACATACTGATTTATAGCAGATCTTTGGAAGAAAATTTGGAACATTTACGTGCTGTTTTTATTGCTCTACGTGATGCACGTTTGTTTGGTAACCTTGGGAAGTGCACCTTTTGCACCGACCGAGTATCTTTTCTTGGCTATGTTGTTACTCCACAGGGAATTGAAGTTGACAAAGCCAAGATTGAAGCTATTGAGAGTTGGCCGCAGCCCAAAATGGTCACACAAGTGAGGAGTTTTCTTGGCCTCGCTGGATTCTATAGGCGTTTTGTGAGAGATTTCAGCACCATTGCTGCACCTCTCAACGAGCTTACAAAGAAGGATGTGCCTTTTGTTTGGGGTACCGCACAGGAAGAAGCCTTCACGGTATTGAAAGATAAGTTGACACATGCTCCTTTACTCCAACTTCCTGATTTTAATAAGACTTTTGAGCTTGAATGTGATGCTAGTGGAATTGGATTAGGAGGTGTGTTATTACAAGATGGTAAACCTGTTGCATACTTTTCTGAAAAATTGAGTGGGCCTAGTCTAAATTATTCTACTTATGATAAAGAACTATATGCTCTTGTTCGGACTTTAGAAACATGGCAACATTATTTATGGCCCAAAGAATTTGTTATACATTCTGATCATGAATCTTTGAAACATATTAAAAGTCAAGCTAAACTGAATCGTAGACATGCTAAATGGGTTGAATTCATTGAAACTTTCCCTTATGTCATTAAACACAAGAAGGGTAAAGAAAATGTTATTGCTGATGCATTGTCTCGTCGCTATACTATGCTTTCACAGCTTGACTTCAAAATATTTGGTTTGGAGACCATCAAAGATCAATATGTGCATGATGCTGATTTTAAAGATGTATTGCAGAATTGTAAAGAAGGAAGAACCTGGAACAAGTTTGTCGTTAATGATGGATTTGTGTTCCGTGCTAACAAGCTATGCATTCCAGCTAGCTCTCTTCGTCTTTTGTTGTTGCAGGAGGTGATAGAGGCAAAGGTGTCCCGTCTTTCGATGAGATGATGAATATCGCTTTGATGGAAGTCGACTTTGACGATCCGACTACGAACGTGCGAGGACGTCGCGCCTTAGCAATCGCTAAACCAACTCCGAGAGGTTATCGACCACGCCGGAGCACGATCAACCTGACCACGAGGGTCTGTTTCCTGCGAGCAAACGAAGAACAGGCAAGAAACTGAGATTGCAATCTGGATATTGCGAATATAAGATGAAAGCTTTATTGATCAAGGTGGGGTTCTGTGACGCCTTTGTCTGGTCGCTGAACACAAACGAAGTACGCGAAGTTGCAGCTATGGCGAACTTTTAATCTAAACAAAACCCAAAGTCTAAACGACGCCCTAAGGGCTGTATATATGGAGGAAGAGGGGGGGGAACTTCGTGGCCCTTGAGGAAGGGGTCCGAAACCAACCCTATCTCTTGTTTTCCCACACATACGGACTCTAAAAACAGCCTATACTTATGTATTTCGAAATTACATGGGCCTGGCCCAATAATAAGGTGACGCAGCACCTAGAATAGCCTCTGGACGAAAGTTATGAAGTAGCATCTTGTATATTTCGTCCAAGGCTTCATGCACGCATTATGGTGGCTTCAACGTCCTGAAATCATCACTTGTAACTCCGTTCTTGTTCCCCATGCGCATGCCATCATCTCCATGCTTGTTCTTGCTCCAATGTTCATCCTTCTCAAAGCTAGGCCCTTCATTTGTAAGCAAAACAAATGTATCCAATTTAGGCAGCATCATATTCTCATGAACATTAGAATCATTAGCAAGAAACGAAAGTACCTGGTAATTTAATTGGCGTGCGCGAGCTCTAGTAATTGGTCCAGTATGTATAGCAGCAGGGACTGTGGGTGTAATAATTGTATTGATGTCCTCATCACGGTGCATCGCTACCCAACCGTGCACCATACCGTACCAATCCAGAGGAGACGAAGGAGATTATGCGTCAAGTACAGGAGCTGCTCGACAAAGGTTATATACGCGAATCTCTTAGTCCTTGTGCTGTTCCTATTATACTCGTGCCTAAAAAGGATGGTACGTCGCGTATGTGTGTTGATTGTAGAGGCATTAATAATATTACTATTCGTTATCGTCATCCTATTCCTAGGCTCGATGATATGCTTGATGAATTGAGTGGCTCTACAATATTCTCCAAAGTTGATTTGCGTAGTGGATACCATCAAATTCGTATGAAATTGGGAGATGAATGGAAAACTGCATTTAAAACTAAGTTTGGTTTATATGAGTGGTTAGTCATGCCTTTTGGGTTAACTAATGCACCTAGTACTTTCATGAGACTAATGAACGAAGTTTTACGTGCTTTCATTGGACGATTTGTGGTGGTCTATTTTGATGATATACTGATTTATAGCAAATCTTTGGAAGAACATTTGGAACATTTATGTGCTGTTTTTATTGCTCTACGTGATGCACGTTTGTTTGGTAACCTTGGGAAGTGCACCTTTTGCACCGACCGAGTATCTTTTCTTGGCTATGTTGTTACTCCACAGGGAATTGAAGTTGATAAAGCCAAGATTGAAGCTATTGAGAGTTGGCCGCAGCCCAAAACGGTCACACAAGTGCGGAGTTTTCTTGGACTCGCTGGTTTCTATAGGCGTTTTGTGAGAGATTTTAGCACCATTGCTGCACCTCTCAACGAGCTTACAAAGAAGGATGTGCCTTTTGTTTGGGGTACCGCACAGGAAGAAGCCTTCACGGTATTGAAAGATAAGTTGACACATGCTCCTTTACTCCAACTTCCTAATTTTAATAAGACTTTTGAGCTTGAATGTGATGCTAGTGGAATTGGATTAGGAGGTGTGTTATTACAAGATGGCAAACCTGTTGCATACTTTTCTGAAAAATTGAGTGGGCCTAGTCTGAATTATTCTACTTATGATAAAGAATTATATGCTCTTGTTCGGACTTTAGAAACATGGCAACATTATTTATGGCCCAAAGAGTTTGTTATACATTCTGATCATGAATCTTTGAAACATATTAAAAGTCAAGCTAAACTGAATCGTAGACATGCTAAATGGGTTGAATTCATTGAGACTTTCCCTTATGTCATTAAACACAAGAAGGGAAAAGAAAATGTTATTGCTGATGCATTGTCTCGTCGCTATACTATGCTTTCACAACTTGACTTCAAAATATTTGGTTTGGAGACCATCAAAGATCAATATGTGCATGATGCTGATTTTAAAGATGTAATGCAGAATTGTAAAGAAGGAAGAATGTGGAACAAGTTTGTCGTTAACGATGGATTTGTGTTTCGTGCTAACAAGCTATGCATTCCAGCTAGCTCCGTTCGTCTTTTGTTGTTGCAGGAGGCACATGCAGGAGGATTAATGGGACACTTTGGCGTGAAGAAGACGGAGGACGTACTTGCTACACATTTCTTTTGGCCAAAGATGAGACGGGATGTTGAGCGTTTTATTGCTCGATGCACTACATGTCAAAAAGCTAAGTCACGACTCAATCCTCATGGTTTATATATGCCTTTGCCTGTACCTAGTGTTCCTTGGGAGGATATATCTATGGACTTTGTTTTAGGTTTACCTCGAACAAAGAAGGGGAGGGATAGCATATTTGTTGTCGTGGATAGATTCTCGAAAATGGCACACTTTATACCATGTCATAAAAGCGATGATGCTGTTAATGTTGCTGATTTGTTCTTTCGTGAAATTATTCGCTTGCATGGTGTGCCAAATACTATTGTTTCAGATCGTGATACTAAATTTCTTAGCCACTTTTGGAGATGTTTATGGGCTAAGTTGGGGACTAAACTGCTTTTTAGTACTACTTGTCACCCCCAAACTGATGGACAAACTGAAGTAGTCAATAGAACGTTGTCTACTATGCTTAGGGCTGTTTTGAAGAATAATAAGAAAATGTGGGTGGAATGCTTGCCTCATATTGAATTTGCTTATAATCGTTCATTGCATTCTACTACTAAGATGTGCCCTTTTGAAGTTGTGTATGGTTTCCTACCTCGTGCACCTATTGATTTGTTGCCTCTTCCATCTTCGGAGAAGGTTAATTTTGATGCTAAACAACGTGCTGAATTGATTTTAAAAATGCATGAGTTAACTAAGGAAAACATTGAGCGTATGAATGCTAAATATAAACTTGCTGGAGATAAGGGTAGAAAACATGTTGTGTTTGCACCTGGAGATCTTGTTTGGTTACATTTGCGTAAGGATAGATTTCCTGATTTGCGCAAATCAAAGCTAATGCCACGTGCTGATGGTCCCTTTAAGGTGTTAGAGAAAATAAATGATAATGCATATAAACTTGAGCTGCCTGCAGATTTTGGGGTTAGTCCCACTTTTAACATTGCAGATTTGAAGCCTTATTTGGGTGAGGAAGATGAACTTCCGTCGAGGACGACTTCATTTCAACAAGGGGAGGATGATGAGGACATCAATACAATTGTTACACCCACAGCCCCTGCTGCTATACATACTGGACCAATTACTAGAGCTCATGCACGCCAACTAAATTACCAGGTACTTTCGTTTCTTGGTAATGATTCTAATGTTCATGAGAATATGATGCTGCCTAAATTGGATACATTTGTTTTGCTTACAAATGAAGGGCCTAGCTTGGAGAAGGATGAACATTGGAGCAAGAACAAGAACGGAGTTACAAGTGATGATTTCAGGACTTTGAAGCCACCATAATGGGTGCATGAAGCCTTGGACGAAATATACAAGATGCCACTTCATAAATTTCGTCCCGAGGCTATTTTAGGTGCTGCGTCACCTTATTATTGGGCCAGGCCCATGTAATTTCGAAATACATAAGTATAGGCTATTTTTAGAGTCCGTATGTGTGGGGAAACAAGAGATAGGGTTGATTTCGGACCCCTCCACCAAGGGCCACGAAATCCACCCCCTCTTCCTCCATATATACAGCCCTTAGGGCATCGTTTAGACCTTGGGTTTTGTTTAGATTAAAAGTTCGCCATAGCTGCAACTTCGCGTACTTCGTTTGTGTTCAACGACCAGACAAAGGCATCACAGAACCCCACCTTATATTCGCAATATCCAGATTGCAATCTCAGTTTCTTGCTTGTTCTTCGTTTGCTCGCAGGAAACAGACCCTCGTGGTCAGGTTGATCGTGCTCCGGCGTGGTCAATAACCTCTCGGAGTTGGTTTAGCGATTGCTAAGGCGCGACGTCCTCGCACGTTCGTAGTCGGATCGTCAAAGTCGACTTCCACCAAAGCGATATCCATCATCTCATCGAAAGACGGGACACCTTTGCCTCTATCACTGACCGTGCTTCCAGCATCGTCAGTAACCTCAGGAGATTGGTTTAGCGATTGCTAAGGCGCAACGTCGTGCATGTTTGTAGTCGGATCGTCAAAGTCGTCTCCACCAAATCGATAGTTATCATCTCATTGAAAGATCGGGACCCTCGCCTCTATCAAGTGGTATCAGTTTTCAGGTTGCTCGGTGAGAATTTCTAGTTTTCCTAGATTAGATTTATTTTCTTACCTATTGTCCAAGAAAAAGCCACAAAAAAGAGTTAGATCTATTCATCCTTGGTCCAAGCCAATCTGAGCCTTTGCAATTTTTTTTTTCATTGCTTGCATAGTTGAATTATCGGTTGCATCGTCGTGTCGAGTTGCTGGTCTTAGTGTCTAGTTCGTTTAGAGTTTCGAGTTCTGTTCACATTAGTCATGCCGCCGCTGCATCATTATCCCTTCCACCGTCCATCATCCCATCTATTAATTTCCACCACGTGCTACGCACTGTTTATTGTCATAATCATAGTTGAGGTCATTCACATCTTCGCCTAATCCAATCTGCATCTTATCTAGTTTGTCTTGGAAAGAGGGAGAAAAAAAAAGAGAGAGAAAAAAAAGAGAAAAAAGGAAAGAAAAAAAAAGAAAAAGAGAGAGAAGAAAAAGAAAAAAAAAGCGTGAGAAAAAAAAGGAGAGAAAAAAATCGAATCTATCTAGAATCAATCTCGTACCTGAATTCGGATTGGAATCTGTTTTGCGCACTGTTCAGTAAAACAGGTGTATCTTCCTCATACGAAGTCCGTTTTGGCTCCGTGAGTACTCAAATTGAAGCTAGAGACGAGCCGCATCTAAATAGTTGCATAAGCTTGTTCAATATTTGACACCTCAAAATCGGCTTCTAAATAGGTCTTTTTGCCCTCTGAAGTTCGTGAACACAGCTTGTTCCAATTTTTCAGGCCAGTTTTAGAATTCTTTGACTCCTCATATCAACTCGGAATTGAGTGATTCTTTTTGCATTGGAAAACTTGAGTTAGTAGCATTCTTTGCAAGAATTTACCAGAAAATTGGCTCAAACTTTTTAAGAGGAAAGTTGGAGAGAGAGTTGTTGTATATCCTGCTTGGCAGTTGTTTTTCATCATTATCTTCACTTATATGTTGCTGTCAAGAGCTACTTAGTATCCTTCATTGATGCTAGTTGTGCTACGCCGTGACCTCATTAGTGTTCTAGGCTCGCGTCTCTAGTCCGGTCTAGCCTAGGACCAGCACAGTACCGTCGTTGAGCGTTTATTCAACATTGCATCTTTGAATTAATTATTGCTAATCTTTTGCTACCATATATAGCCAACCCAGCTCCACATATTTCTACACCGTGACCTCAAAAAGTTCTCTCACGTCACTTTTGGCCCAAGAGAAGATAGAGTCCAAGTCTCTCACGTTCTGGACTCAGATTCGGACTGCACAGACATACCTGACTCAAAACGCACACAAGTTTTTCATACGGACTCCGAATTGGGTGATTCTTTTTTTGTTGGAAACTAGATTTCGTGCACTTTCGAACCCAATTCGAATCACCTTCAAATTCGTCAGGAGCGTTGTGTTGTGGACGAAACAATCTGATGCTGCAGCAGAATCCGAGTCAAACTACAAGTCCAAAGGTGTTACATCACCTCCACTTGGGCCCATTGGCCTTGTGCGACCTAGATTTAGTTTTAGGCTGCCTTGGGACGTCCTCCCACCTCCTTGGCCGCCACCCCTTGCTCCTATATAAGTAGATCCATCTAGTAGCTTTTCCTTGGGGATTTGTTTAGTTAAAAGTTAGCCATTGCAACTTCGTGTACTTCGTTTGTGTTCAACGACCAGACCAAGACCGCTTCCGGATCCCCACCATTATCAATACTTCATATATATTTGCAATATTCAGATTGCTTTATCATATTCTTGCTCGTTCTTCGATTGCTTGCAGGAATAGACCTTCGTGGTCAGGCTGACCGTGCTTCCAGCATCGTCAGTAACCTCAGGAGATTGGTTTAGCGATTGCTAAGGCGCAACGTCGTGCATGTTTGTAGTCGGATCGTCAAAGTCGTCTCCACCAAATCGATAGTTATCATCTCATCGAAAGATCGGGACCCTCGCCTCTATCAGGATAACCTCTCGGAGTTGGTTTAGCGATTGCTAAGGCGCGACGTCCTCGCACGTTCGTAGTCGGATCGTCAAAGTCGACTTCCACCAAAGCGATATCCATCATCTCATCGAAAGACGGGACACCCCGCCTCTATCAAGTGGTATCAGATTTCCAGGTTGCTCGGTGAGATTTTACAGTTTTTTGTAGTTTAGATCGAGTCTGTTTTTCATACCTACAGTCCATGAAAAAGCCAAAAAAAATAGGGTTAGTTCATCATATCCGAACCAATCTGAGCCTTTGCATAATCTTTTTAGGGTTTTGCTTTGTTGAATTTGCGGTTGCATCGTCGTGTCTAGTTGCTGGTCTTAGAGTCTAGTCTTTTAGAGTTTCGAGTTCTGGTCATAAGTTGTCACGCCGCCGCCGCACCATCATCATCGCCCCTGCCATCTACCACCACCGCTTATCCGCCACCGCTTCGAATCCGTATCCATATACCACCACCGTTGTCATATACCACCACCGCTGCCATCTACCGCCATATATCCACCACCAATCCGAGTTCTTGTCATATTAGGTTTGTTTTCGAGATCCATCTAGTTTTCGATTCGTGTTTCCTTGCCGGAGTAGGTTTCGAAAAAAAAAAGAGTCCGGAAACCACCCTCCGTTTAGGCCCAAAATTTTCGGAAAACGCACTTGACAAAAAATTTTCTGGCTATCCTAATTTTAGGTGTTTCTAAGCGTATTGAGACACTTGCCGTTACAGAAAGTTTTTTTTGACCCGTTTTCAGTTTTTGGGTCCAGGCAGTCGAAAAAAAAATTTGGTCGAAAAAATTTCGTGTCCATCCTGTCAGTTTGACCTGGGAAGAGTTTTGAGACACTCGCCATTATAGTGATTTTTCACAAAAAAAAAAGAGCAGCGCAAAAAAAAAGAGCAGGGCAAAAAAAATAGCGAAAAAAATAATTCCAGAGTGTGCTTTTCCCTTGTTTACGTGCAGCACCGTGATTTTGTTAGTGTTCTAGGCTCGCGTCTCTAGCACGGTCTAGCCTAGAACCAGCACAGTACCATCGTTGAGCGTTTATTCAACTTTGCATCTCTGAATTGATTATTGCTGACCCTTTTTGCTACCATATTATAAGCCTTCCCAGCTCTACATACATCTACGTCGTGCGTTTGACTCTCCCTGGTAATCGCTCTATCCAAGCTTTGAGAGTTTTTGACTACAACGGTTGCCGATCACCGCCTCCTGCTGGGTAAGAGCTGGTAAGAATTTGAGATTTGCTTGACGGATTTGTGACACCCACCACCACCTCTTGTTAGTAGTCTGTAGGATCATATTCTTGTGTGTTTCTATTTGCTGCTAACCATGGTAGGATCACAAGCCGATGAGACTGATTGGGAGAACCTGACGAACAAACAGCTACATGATAATTTTCAGCAAATGATGAGTGGACAGGTGCAAGATGTGTTAAACAGATTTGAAGAGGCCATGGAGAAGATAGATGGCATGGAGAAGACGTTCGAAACAAAGCTCGATAACAAGTTTAATGAATTGCTCGCGCGTCTTCCACCACCACCACCCGCTGCACCTAACGCACCTCTCCAACAACAACAACAACAACGACTACCTCCACGTCGCGAAACAGACCTCCGCTGAGCGAGCCGTGTCCCTCTTGCGTTTGGCCAAACTGTTGGTGCTGCTATTGATACTTCTGTGGCTCCTGCTGTTGATGCGGAGGATGATGAGTATGCGGGCGATTATGAGGATGAGGTTGATCAAAATCTGAACTACGTGCAGCCACCAGCACCACCACCAGCAGGTCGACCTCAGGTATATATTCGTAATGGTAGGCCTGCACCACCACCTCAGGTACGAGATGATGTCCATATTCCTAAACTGAAATTGAATATTCCACCATTTGAGGGTAGATATGTTCCTGATATATATCTTACTTGGGAGTTAGAAACTGAACAACGATTTACATGTTTACAATATCCTGGGGAGAGACGGGTTGCTGCTGCTGTTTGTGCTTTCACTAGTTTTGCATGTGTATGGTGGTCTGAACATTGTAGATTATATCCTATTCCAACTACTTGGGCTGCTTTGAAAACTGCTATGCGTACGCGTTGGGTTCCACCATATTATCAACGTGAGTTGCTTCAAAAATTGCAGCGTTTAAGACAAGGGAAAAATTCTGTAGAAGAATATTATCAGGAATTACAAACTGGCATGATTAGATGTGGTATTGTTGAGGAGAATGAAGCTATGCTTGCACGTTTTCTGGGTGGATTAAATAGAGAGATTCAGACCATTCTAGACTATAAGGAGTATACTAATATCACTCGTTTATTCCATCTTGCTTGTAAAGCTGAACGTGAAGTGCAGGATCGACAAGCATTGGCGCGAACTAACTTTTCTGCAGGCCGACCTTCATCATGGACACCGCGTGCATCTTCTACTTCAACTGCACCAGCACCTCAATCAGGTGCCTCCTCCAGTCGTGATACAAGAAAACAGGCACAACCACCATTATCTGCCAAGGGCGCACCTGCCGGGCCTGCACAGAGTTCTTCTTCCATGGCATCAACAGGGCACACAAGTGATATTATTTGTTGTCGTTGTCAGGGAGGAGGTCATTATGCGAGAGAATGCAAATCTCCGCGTGTGATGATTGCTACTGCGGATGGTGGATATGAGTCCGCTAGTGACTATGATGAGGAGACTTTGGCTCTTATTACACGTGAAGAACATGGTGGAGATGATTCTGATCATGAGACGCAATACATGGCTCCTGAAGACGCTGACAGGTATGAATGTTTAGTTGCTCAACGTGTTTTGAGTGTGCAGGTCACACAAGTTGAGCAAAATCAGAGGCACAATTTGTTCCATACCAAGGGAGTTGTGAAGGAACGTTCTGTGCGCGTCATCATAGACGGAGGTAGTTGCAACAACTTGGCTAGCATGGAGATGGTGGAGAAGCTTTCTCTCACCACAAGACCACATCCACATCCTTACTACATCCAATGGTTCAACAACAGCGGCAAGGTTAAGGTAACACATACTGTTCGTGTGAATTTTAGTATCTCTACATATGCTGATTATGTTGATTGTGATGTGGTACCTATGCAAGCATGTTCCTTATTACTTGGTAGACCATGGCAATTTGATAAAAATTCTGTACACCATGGTAGAAACAATCACTATACTCTTGTTCATAAGGAAAAAAATATTACTTTGCTTCCTATGACTCCTGATTCCATTTTGAAAGATGATATTAATAGAGCTAATAAAGCAAAACAGGAGAAGAATAAGAGTGAAAATCAGATTGTGGCAAAAGAATTTGAGCAACAAATGAAGCCTAATAACAAACCATCTAGTGTTGCTTCTGAAATTAAATTGAAAAGTGCATGTTTATTTGCCACCAAATCTGATATTGATGAGCTAGATTTCAGCAAATCTGTTTGCTATGCTTTTGTGTGCAAAGAGGCATTATTTTCATTCGAGGACGTGCCTTCCTCTTTGCCTCCTGCTGTCACTAACATTTTGCAGGAGTTCGCTGACGTCTTTCCACAAGACGTGCCACCGGGATAACCGCCTATTCGAGGGACTGAGCATCAGATTGACTTAATTCCCGGTGCTTCACTGCCAAACCGTGCACCATACCGTACCAATCCAAAGGAGACGAAGGAGATTATGCGTCAAGTACAAGAGCTTCTCGACAAAGGTTATATACGCGAATCCCTTAGTCCTTGTGCTGTTCCTATTATTCTAGTGCCGAAAAAGGATGGTACATCACGTATGTGTGTTGATTGTAGAGGCATTAATAATATTACTATTCGTTATCGTCATCCTATTCCTAGGCTAGATGATATGCTTGATGAATTGAGTGGCTCTACAATATTCTCCAAAGTTGATTTGCGTAGTGGATACCATCAAATTCGTATGAAATTGGAGATGAATGAAAAACAGCATTTAAAACAAAGTTTGGATTATATGACTGGTTAGTCATGCCTTTTGGGTTAACTAATGCACCTAGTACTTTCATGAGACTAATGAACGAAGTTTTACGTGCTTTCATTGGACGATTTGTGGTAGTTTACTTTGATGACATATTGATTTATAGCAGATCTTTGGAAGAACATTTGGAACATTTACGTGCTGTTTTTATTGCTTTACGTGATGCACGTTTGTTTGGTAACCTTGGGAAGTGCACCTTTTGCACCGACCGAGTATCTTTTCTTGGCTATGTTGTTACTCCACAGGGAATTGAAGTTGTTAAAGCCAAGATTGAAGCTATTGAGAGTTGGCCGCACCCCAAAACGGTCACACACGTGAGGAGTTTTCTTGGCCTCGCTGGATTCTATAGGCGTTTTGTGAGAGATTTCAGCACCATTGCTGCACCTCTCAATGAGCTTACAAAGAAAGATGTGCCTTTTCTTTGGGGTACCGCACAGGAAGAAGCCTTCTTGGTATTGAAAGATAAGTTGACACATGCTCCTTTACTCCAACTTCCTGATTTTAATAAGACTTTTGAGCTTGAATGTGATGCTAGTGGAATTGGATTAGGAGGTGTGTTATTACAAGATGGCAAACCTGTTGCATACTTTTCTGAAAAAATTGAGTGGGCCTAGTCTGAATTATTCTACTTATGATAAAGAATTATATGCTCTTGTTCGGACTTTAGAAACATGGCAACATTATTTATGGCCCAAAGAATTTGTTATACATTCTGATCATGAATATTTGGAACATATTAAAAGTCAAGCTAAACTGAATCGTAGACATGCTAAATGGGTTGAATTCATTGAGACTTTCCCTTATGTCATTAAACACAAGAAGGGAAAAGAAAATGTTATTGCTGATGCATTGTCTCGTCGCTATACTATGCTTTCACAACTTGACTTCAAAATATTTGGTTTGGAGACCATCAAAGATCAATATGTGCATGATGCTGATTTTAAGGATGTAATGCAGAATTGCAAAGAAGGAAGAATGTGGACAAGTTTGTCGTTAACGCTGGATTTGTGTTTCGTGCTAACAAGCTATGCATTCCAGCTAGCTCCGTTTGTCTTTTGTTGTTGCAGGAGGTGATACAGGCGGGGGTGTCCCGATCTTTCGATGAGATGGCAACTATCGATTTGGTGGAGACGACTTTGACGATCCGACTACAAACGTGCACGACGTTGCGCCTTAGCAATCGCTAAACCAATCTCCAGAGGTTATTGACCACGCCGGTGCACGATCAACCTGACCACGAAGGTCTATTCCTGCAAGCAATCGAAGAACGAGCAAGAATATGATAAAAGCAATCTGAATATTGCAAATATGTATGAAGTATTGATAAAGGTGGGGATCCGAAAGCGGTCTTGGTCTGGTCGTTGGACACAAACGAAGTACACGAAGGTCTGGTCGTTGGCTAACTTTTAACTAAACAAATCCCCAGGAAAAGCTACTAGATGGATCTACTTATATAGGGGCAAGGGGTGGCGGCCAAGGAGGTGGGAGGACGTCCCAAGGCAGCCTAAAACTAAATCTAGGTCGTACAAGGCCAATGGGCCCAAGTGGAGGTGATGTAACACCTTTTGACTTGTAGTTTGACTCGGATTCTGCTGCAGCATCAGATTGTTTCGTCCACAAATCAACACTCCGGACGAATTTGAAGGTGATTCCAATTGGGTTGGAAAGTGCACGAAATCTAGTTTCCAACAAAAAAAGAATCACCCAATTCGGAGTCCGTATGAAAAACTTGTGTGCGTTTTGAGTCAGGTATGTCTGTGTAGTCCGAATCTGAATCCAGAACGTGAGAGACTTGGACTCTATCTTTTCTTGGGCCAAAAGTGACGTGAGAGAACTTTTTGGACAGCAAATAAACATCTCTTTCTTCCTTATCTTCATATGTGGATTGTACAAATGTCCCATACACCTGCAATTAGACAAAACATAAAAGTGTGTGAAGTATTTTTGTTCTGGATAACATAAATAGATTATTGAATAGTTTGCACTAGAAATCACCTGACAAATATGCATATATGCAATATTTTTGGTCATATCCAAGGTAGTCATGTCCTCATCATCCTCCCCTTCTTGAAAATAAAGCCGTTCTCGGCGTTGCTTAATCTGAAATGTGGCTAACAAAAGAGACAAGGTGTACATGTTGTATATGTATATGTCATCCATTTTTACTTCCCTTGATTTTTGCATATATGACACATGAATAGATGAGTAACTTGCATAGTTCATAAAATCTAAAGCCAAAAAATTAGCACAAGAAGTAGAAGGCATGAAAATATTGCAACTCAGTTTGCACATATAAGTGAAGCTCTTATTCATTTCAAAAGATTGACAATGTTCATCATTAAACCATCCCAACATTGGTGAATAAACCTTACTTGCATCAAATTTACATGCTACAACATGCTTAAATAAGCAAACATGCAATAAGTCATTCAACACAGAATCATCACCAAGATTAGAGGTCATATCAAAATGATTAAACATTGGTTCTTTTGCATCAATAGTTAATTCAATGGGTGCACTCAAAATTGTTGGTATTTCAGTTGTTTGATCACATGGCAAAGTCAAATTATCAACATAGTCCTCTAAAATAGGTGGTGTGATCAAAGTAGTGGGTAGCTCATCAGATGGTGCATTCAAATTGACAAGGCATTCATCATTCTCATATAGAGATGGAAGATCAGTACCTTTGTCATTACCTCTTATGATCAACTCAGATGATGTAGCCACTCTCGGGGGCGATGTGTCACATGGTGGAGGTGATGTAGTCCTGACAACAACGGATGTGGTTGTCATAGTATGCCTAGTAGTTGAAGGAACAATCATATCAACTCTTGGAATGTGCACTGTGCGTTTGTTCTCCTCGTGGCCAACACGTCGTTTTATTTCCTGTTCAGCTTTGCAAGCAAGATAAAACAAATGTTCCATAGGATAACACTCTTCATTAATTAGTATCTCTTGAATATCACGGTTTAATCCTCCCCAAAATCTATCCATAAAATCATCTTCACTTTCTTCTAAAGAGGAATGCAACAAGGTAGTTTGTAAATCATCATAATATTTTGTTACAGTTTCACTACCTTGTTTTAAGTGTTGCAACTTCTTAATCATGTCACGAGTATAATAAGCAGGGACGAAAGTATGTCGCATGGCAAGTTTCAAATCATCCCAAGTAGTAGGTATATAATCAGGGTGTAACGGACAATATTCACTCCACCAAACCAAAGCATAACCAGTGAAAGAACCAACCGCAACCTTAACCTTTTTATGTTCATCGAAATTATGGGAAGCAAATATATTTTTTATGTCGAACTCCCATTCAATATATAAAGCAGGTTTAAAACGGCCATTAAATGGTGGTATAGATACATTAACCTGATCATGTGCATTTGGATGTTTGTGCACCTCTCGTGACGGTTGTGGTATTTGCAAAGGTGGTGGCACGTCTCCCGCGATCGACGAAGCCCATGAATTGACTCTGGATCCTGTCATGATTAGTAGAACAAGAAACAAAACCCAAAAATAATGTTCCTATAACTACTAGGATGTGGTGGTAAAACGCTCACAGTAAAGCAAATATCAATGTCTTACACGTTCTTACCATGCAGCAGGCGGTAATCGGCAACCAGCGGTGTCAAGTAACTCCGAATATTGAGTAAAGCGATTGCCAGGGGAGCGTACGTATACACGGTGTAAAAATATGTGGAGCAGGGTTGGCTATATATGGTAGCAAAAGATTAGCAATAATCAATTCAAAGATGCAATGTTGAGTAAACGCTCAACGACGGTACTGTGCTGGTCCTAGGCTAGACCGAACTAGAGACGCGAGCCTAGAACACTAATGAGGTCACGTCGTAGCACAACCAGCATCAATGAAGGACACAAAGTAGCTCTGGACAGCAAGATATAAGTGAAGATCACAACGGCAGTAAAGATAATGATGTGAAACAATAGCCAAGCTGTTTTACTGAACAGTGCACAAAACAGATTCCAATCCGAATTCAGGTACGAGATTGATTCTAGATAGATCCAATTTTTTTTCTTCTCTCTTTTTTTTCTCACGCTTTTTTTTCTTTTTCTTCTCCCTCTTTTTCTTTTTTTTTCTTTCCTTTTTTCTCTCTTTTTTTTCTTTATCTTCTTTTTCTCCCTCTTTCCAAGACAAACTAGATAAGATGCAGATTCGATCAGGCGAAGATGTGAGTGACCTCAACTATGATTATGACAATAAACAGTGCGTAGCACGTGGTGGAAATTTGTGGATTGGATGGTGGACAGCGGATGGGATAATGATGCAGCGGCTGCGTGACTAATGTGAACAGAACTCGAAACTCTAAAGGAACTAGACACTAAGACCAGCAACTCGACACGACGATGCAACCGATAATTCAACTATGCAAGCAATGAAAAGAAAATTGCAAAGGCTCAGACTGGCTTGGACCAAGGATGAATAGATCTAACTCTTTTTTGTGGCTTTTTCTTGGACAATAGGTAAGAAAATAAATCTAATCTAGGAAAAACTGGAAATTCTCACCGAGCAACCTGAAAACTTATACCACTTGATAGAGGCGAGGGTGTCCCGATCTTTCGATGAGATGATAACTATCGATTTGGTGGAGACGACTTTGACGATCCGACTACAAACATGCACGACGTTGCGCCTTAGCAATCGCTAAACCAATCTCCAGAGGTTATTGACCACGCCGGTGCACGATCAACCTGACCACGAAGGTCTATTCCTGCAAGCAATCGAAGAACGAGCAAGAATATGATAAAAGCAATCTGAATATTGCAAATATGTATGAAGTATTGATAAAGGTGGGGATCCGAAAGCGGTCTTGGTCTGGTCGTTGGACACAAACGAAGTACACGAAGGTCTGGTCGTTGGCTAACTTTTAACTAAACAAATCCCCAGGAAAAGCTACTAGATGGATCTACTTATATAGGAGCAAGGGGTGGCGGCCAAGGAGGTGGGAGGACGTCCCAAGGCAGCCTAAAACTAAATCTAGGTCGTACAAGGCCAATGGGCCCAAGTGGAGGTGATGTAACACCTTTTGACTTGTAGTTTGACTCGGATTCTGCTGCAGCATCAGATTGTTTCGTCCACAACTCAACGCTCCGGACGAATTTGAAGGTGATTCCAATTGGGTTGGAAAGTGCACGAAATCTAGTTTCCAACAAAAAAAGAATCACCCAATTCGGAGTCCGTATGAAAAACTTGTGTGCGTTTTGAGTCAGGTATGTCTGTGTAGTCCGAATCTGAATCCAGAACGTGAGAGACTTGGACTCTATCTTTTCTTGGGCCAAAAGTGACGTGAGAGAACTTTTTGGACAGCAAATAAACATCTCTTTCTTCCTTATCTTCATATGTGGATTGTACAAATGTCCCATACACCTGCAATTAGACAAAACATAAAAGTGTGTGAAGTATTTTTGTTCTGGATAACATAAATAGATTATTGAATAGTTTGCACTAGAAATCACCTAACAAATATGCATATATGCAATATTTTTGGTCATATCCAAGGTAGTCATGTCCTCATCAGGAGGCGCATGGAGGAGGATTAATGGGACACTTTGGCGTGAAGAAGACGGAGGACGTACTTGCTACACATTTCTTTTGGCCAAAGATGAGACGGGATGTTGAGCGTTTTATTGCTCGCTGCACTACATGTCAAAAAGCTAAGTCACGACTCAATCCTCATGGTTTATATATGCCTTTGCCTGTACCTAGTGTTCCTTGGAAGGATATATCTATGGACTTTGTTTTAGGTTTACCTCGAACAAAGAAGGGGAGGGATAGCATATTTGTTGTCGTGGATAGATTCTCGAAAATGGCACACTTTATACCATGTCATAAAAGCGATGATGCTGTTAATGTTGCTGATTTGTTCTTTCGTGAAATTATTCGCTTGCATGGTGTGCCAAATACTATTGTTTCAGATCGTGATACTAAATTTCTTAGCCACTTTTGGAGATGTTTATGGGCTAAGTTGGGGACTAAACTGCTTTTTAGTACTACTTGTCACCCCCAAACTGATGGCCAAACTGAAGTAGTCAATAGAACATTGTCTACTATGCTTAGGGCTGTTTTGAAGAGTAATAAGAAAATGTGGGAGGAATGCTTGCCTCATATTCAATTTGCTTATAATCGTTCATTGCATTCTACTACTAAGATGTGCCCTTTTGAAGTTGTGTATGGTTTCCTACCTCATGCACCTATTGATTTGTTGTCTCTTCCATCTTCGGAGAAGGTTAATTTTGATGCTAAACAACGTGCTGAATTGATTTTAAAAATGCATGAGTTAACAAAGGAAAACATTGAGCGTATGAATGCCAAATATAAACTTGCTGGAGATAAGGGTAGAAAACATGTTGTGTTTGCACCTGGAGATCTTGTTTGGTTACATTTGCGTAAGGATAGATTTCCTGATTTGCGCAAATCAAAGCTCATGCCACGGGCTGATGGTCCCTTTAAGGTGTTAGAGAAAATAAATGATAATGCATATAAACTTGAGCTGCCTACAGATTTTGGGGTTAGTCCCACTTTTAACATTGCAGATTTGAAGCCTTATTTGGGTGAGGAAGATGAACTTCCGTCGAGGACGACTTCATTTCAAGAAGGGGAGGATGATGAGGACATCAATACAATTGTTACACCCACAGGCCCTGCTGCTATACATACTGGACCAATTACTAGAGCTCGCGCACGCCAACTAAATTACCAGGTACTTTCGTTTCTTGGTAATGATTCTAATGTTCATGAGAATATGATGCTGCCTAAATTGGATACATTTGTTTTGCTTACAAATAAAGGGCCTAGCTTGGAGAAGGATGAACATTGGAGCAAGAACAAGCATGGAGATGATGGCATGCGCAAGGTGATAGAGGCAAATGTGTCCCGTCTTTCGTTGAGATGATGGATATCGCTTTGGTGGAAGTCGACTTTGACGATCCGACTACGAACGTGTGAGGACGTCGCGCCTTAGCAATCGCTAAACCAACTCCAAGAGGTTATTGACCACGCCGGAGCACGATCAACCTGACCACGAGGGTCTGTTTCCTGCGAGCAAACGAAGAACAAGCAAGAAACTAAGATTGCAATCTGGATATTGCGAATATAAGATGAAAGCTTTATTGATGAAGGTGGGGTTCTGTGACGCCTTTGTCTGGTCGTTGAACACAAACGAAGTACGTGAAGTTGCAGCTATGGCGAACTTTTAATCTAAACAAAACCCAAAGTCTAAACGATGCCCTAAGGGCTGTATATATGGAGGAAGAGGGGCAATTTCGTGGCCCTTGATGGAGGGGTCCGAAATCAACCCTATCTCTTGTTTCCCCACACATACGGACTCTAAAAATAGCCTATACTTATGTATTTCGAAATTACATGGGCCTGGCCCAATAATAAGGTGACGCGGCACCTAAAATAGCCTCGGGACGAAATTTATGAAGTGGCATCTTGTATATTTCGTCCAAGGCTTCATGCACCCATTATGGTGGCTTCAAAGTCCTGAAATCATCACTTGTAACTCCGTTCTTGTTCCCCTTGCGCATGCCATCATCTCCATGCTTGTTCTTGCTCCAATGTTCATCCTTCTCCAAGCTAGGCCCTTCATTTGTAAGCAAAACAAATGTATCCAATTTAGGCAGCATCATATTCTCATGAACATTAGAATCATTACCAAGAAACGAAAGTACCTGGTAATTTAGTTGGCGTGCACGAGCTCTAGTAATTGGTCCAGTATGTATAGCAGCAGGGGCTGTGGGTGTAACAATTGTATTGATGTCCTCATCACAAGGGGAACAAGAACGGAGTTACAACTGATGATTTCAGGACTTTGAAGCCACCATAATGGGCGCATGAAGCCTTGGACGAAATATACAAGATGCCACTTCATAAATTTCGTCCCGAGGTTATTATAGGTGCTGCGTCACCTTATTATTGGGCCAGGCCCATGTAATTTCGAAATACATAAGTATAGGCTATTTTTAGAGTCCGTATGTGTGGGGAAACAAGAGATAGGGTTGATTTCGGACCCCTCCGCCAAGGGCCACGAAATTCCCCCCTCTTCCTCCATATATACAGCCCTTAGGGCATCACTTAGACTTTGGGTTTTGTTTAGATTAAAAGTTCGCCATAGCTGCAACTTCGCATACTTCGTTTGTGTTCAACGACCAGACAAAGGCGTCACAGAACCCCACCTTGATCAATAAAGCTTTCATCTTATATTCGCAATATCCAGATTGCAATCTCAGTTTCTTGCTTGTTCTTTGTTTGCTCGCAGGAAACAGACCCTCGTGGTCAGGTTGATCGTGCTCCGGCGTGGTCGATAACCTCTTGGAGTTGGTTTAGCGATTGCTAAGGCGCGACGTCCTCGCACGTTCGTAGTCGGATCGTCAAAGTCGACTTCCACCAAAGCGATATCCATCATCTCATTGAAAGACGGGACACCCCGCCTCTATCAAGATGTTGATGGAGATTGCCCTCCCCAAGATGGGAGAGTTGTTGTTGATGATGATGATGATGATGATGATGATGATGATGATGGCGGTTATTTCCCCCTTCGGGAGGGTAGTTCCCCGGGCGGAATCGCTCCGCCGGAGGGCAAAAGTGCTCCTGCCCAAGTTCCCCTCGAGGTGGCGGCGCTTCGTCCCAAAAGTCCTCCCCTTATTTTTTTCTAAGTCAAAATGACTTATATACCAAAAGATGGGCATCGGAGGTGGGCCGAGGAGGCCACAACTGTTGGGAACGCAATATTTCTAAAAATTTACCTATGATCACGCAAGATCTATCTAGGAGATGCATAGCAACGAGAGGGGAGAGTGTGTCTACGTACCCTCGTAGACCGAAAGCGGAAGCGTTTAGTAACGCGGTTGATGTAGTCGAACTTCTTCGCGATCTAATCGATCAAGTACCGAACACACGGCACCTCCGCGATCTGCACACATTCAGCTCGGTGACGTCCCTCATACTCTTGATCCAGCTGAGGCCGAGGGTGAGTTCCATCAGCACGACGACGTGTTGACGGTGATGATAAAGTTACCGGCGCAGGGCTTCGCCTAAGCACTACGACAATATGACCGAGGTGTAAAACTGTGGAGGGGGCACCGCACACAACTAAAGATCAACTTTGTGTGTCTATGGGGTGCCCTCCTCCCACGTATATAAAGGGGGGAGGGATGAGGACACCGGCCAGGGTTGGCGCGCCCAAGGGGGGGAATCCTACTCCAAGTAGGATTCGCCCCCCCCCCTTTCCTACTTCCACAAGAAGGGGGGAAGGAATAGGAGAAGAGAATGAAAGGGGGGCCACCCCCTAGCCCTAGTACAATTCGGTTTGGGCTAGGGGGGCGCCTGCCACCTCTTGGCCTGCCTCCTCTCTTCCACCACTAGGCCCATGAGGCCCAATAACTTCCCGGAGGGGGTTCCGGTAACCCCCGGTACTCCAAAACTCATGTGAAACGCCCCGAACCATTCCGGTGTCCGAATGTAACCTTCCAATATATGAATCTTTATGTCTTGACCATTTCGAGACTCATCGTCATGTCCATGATCTCATCCGGGACTCTAACAAACCTCAGTACATCAATTCACATAACTCATAATACAAATCGTCATCAAACGTTAAGCGTGCGGACCCTACGGGTTCGAGAACTATGTAGACATGACCGAGACACATCTCCGGTCAATAACCAATAGCGGAACCTGGATGCTCATATTGGTTCCTACATATTCTACGAAGATCTTTATCGGTCAAACCGCATAACAACATATGTTGTTCCCTTTGTCATCGGTATGTTACTTGCCCGAGATTCGATCGTCAGTATCATCATACCTAGTTCAATCTCGTCACTAGTAAGTCTCTTTACTCGCTCCGTAATGCATCACCCTGTGACTAACTCATTAGTCACATTGCTTGCAAGGCTCATAGTGATGTGTGCTACCTCTTGAGCTTGCGTTGGGTTTCCCCGAAGAGGAAAGGATGATGCATCAGAGTAGCGTAAGTATTTCCCTTAGTTTTTGAGAACCAAGGTATCAATCCAGTAGGAGGCTACACTCAAGTCCCTCGTACTTGCACAAAACGATAGCTACTCGCAACCAACCCGATTAGGGGTTGTCAATCCCTTCACGGTCACTTACGAGAGTGAGATCTGATAGATATAATATTTTTGGTATTTTTGGTATAGAGATGCAAAGTAAAAAGTAAAAGGTAAAGTAAAAAGCAAAGCAAGAGTAAAGTGATGGAGATTGATATGATGAGAATAGACCCGGGGGCCATAGGTTTCACTAGTGGCTTCTCTCAAGAGCATAAGTATTCTACGGTGGGTGAACAAATTACTGTTGAGCAATTGACAGAATTGAGCATAGTTATGAGAATATCTAGGCATGATCATGTATATAGGCATCACGTTCGTGACAAATAGACCGAAACGATTCTGCATCTACTACTATTACTCCACTCATCGACCGCTATCCAGCATGCATCTAGAGTATTAAGTTAAAAACAGAGTAATGCTTTAAGCAAGATTACATCATGTAGAGAGATAAATTCATGCAATATGAAATAAACCCCATCTTGTTATCCTCGATGGCAACGATACAATACGTGCCTTGCTGCCCCTTCTGTCACTGGGAAAGGACACCGCAAGATCGAACCCAAAGCTAAGCACTTCTCCCATGGCAAGAACTACCAATCTAGTTGGCCAAACCAAACGGATAATTCTAAGAGACTTGCAAAGATAACCAATCATACTGTAATATCCCAAAATTCTAAATTTTGGAATGTTATATTAAATAAATAATTGTGATTGCTTGTTTGATTTTTGTGTGATTGATTGTGTGAAACTAGGTGGAAATTGAAACTTTTTGAAAGTTGAATGAGAGGGAATAAAAGGACTTTCCCAAAACTTTCATCTTGCATTTTGATCTCGAAGAGTTCAAATTCATTTCATCACAAGATCCTAGAGTGAAGATAACATGACTTCTTACATTTAAAGAAATGAAAAGTGGTTTGAAAATGATTTGAATTCCATTTGAAATATTTCAAACTTAGAAACTTTAAGCAACTCAATGAGTTCATGAGGGAAGATAAAATGACTTCTTCAAAATTGAAGAAAGAGAGTTGGGAGTTTCAAATAAATAATTTGGAAGTCACTTTGAAGTTATTTGGAACTCATTTTCCTTTTGAAGTTGTTTGAAATTTCAAATTCAAAATCCTCTTGGAAGTTATCTAGTTTTAATTCAAATTATTTTTCTCCTAAAAATAAATGAATGGAAATAAGGGTAAAATGATTCCCTTCAATGGAAAATTAGGAGAAAATAAATTTGAAATCATTTTGGTATTTTAAAAATGATTTTCATTGATTTTAAAAGCAACAGTAGCACCGTTTGACTTTTATGATTTTTTTGGAATTTAGTTGAATTTGAAAAACAGTTCATCTTATTCGGGGTATTTTTCTGAACATTTTGGTATATGATATGCCTATGTATATTTTTTTATTTAATTTACTTCTGTTGGAGTCTCCTTTCTGAAAAAAACAAAAAAACACACACGCGCGCCCGCCAGCCGGCCCATGGCCTTCGGCCCAAGAGCCAGCCAGCGCACCGAGCTGGCCCAGCAGCGCCCGAGGCCTTACGCCTCGCTCGCCCGCGCTCCTCTTCGCTCGGTCGCCTCGCCCACACCCGCTGATTGATGGGCCCCGCGCCCATCGTCCCCAACCTCCCGCTCGCTCCGCTCGGGATAGAGCACGCGCTCGTGCTCCCGCAACCACCGGCGCCATTGCCCACGGGATAAGCCTTATCCCTTGCTCCCCGAGCTCCTGACCGTGCCTATAAAACCCCCAAGACCCCCTCTCTCCGTTCTGCCAATTCGCTCGCCCCCTCGCTCATCACAGCCACCGCCTTCGTCAGTTGGATCTCGCCGGAGCCGAAGGACCTCGGCGTCGTTTTTGTCGCCCGTAGACCACCCCCGCCTCAACTCTCTCTGTCAATCTCATTCTCTCGATCTACCGCACCTCGTTGACATCTTGCTTTGCCCCTAGGTTCGCCGGAGACACCGCCCCGACGACCTGCGTCCTCGCCGGAGCACCGGAGCTCCGCCACCTCCCTCCGCCCCGTCCGGTGCACGCCGACGCCCGCCGTCACCACCATCCGGTCGCCTGCGCCACGCCGTACCCCTCCATCCACTTCGCTGCCGTCGGAACCCGCCGGAGGCCGCTGCCCCGTCACCGCCCGACGCTAGCGCCGCCGTCTTCCATTCGTCATCGTCGCTCGCTGTGAGCCGCCTGCTTTCTTCCCCTCGTTCTGTTAGTTTTTTTCAAATTAAACCGGTTAATCTCGGTTTTATTAAACCATGTGGTTTTATTAAACCGTGCGGTTTTAGTGAAAAAACGGTCTCCGGTTTCTTTTTATTTAACCGCGGTAGTTGTTTTTATTATTTAGTGGTCGTTCACCGTATAGCTGCCGCAGTGAACACTCTCTGGCCTCTCACAGTGCGCCACGTGGCCAGGGACTTGTTTGTGATAGTTTTCTTCACTGTTTAGTCCCTGTAATTAGCAGATTAGTCCCTAAACATAAAATAGCCACAACTTTTTAACCGTAGGCCCAAATTCGATGGAACCAGCGGCAAATTCTTCGTATTGATTAGATCTATCCAGTAGCATCATGTTTGTAAACTTTTTCCAAATTCAAATTTGAACTTTATTCAGATTTGAATTCGAACTTCAAATGGCCATATCTCCTAAACCGTAGCTCCGATTGATGTGATTCTTTTTGCACCATGTCACCGTTGCCAAACCCTATCACTTGGACCTATCTCACGATATTTTTCACACATTAGGATCTGTCCATGATAGTTTTACTATTATGCCATGTATGCACTTTAGTACACATCACATCTTTGCACCCTATGTCACAGGTTGTTTTGCACTTAGGAAATTTCAATGCTAGTTAAGTGTGTTGTATGTTCATTTGTTTTTTCCAAGACTGATGAGGACATCAATACCACTGTTACACCCACAGCCCCTACTGCTACATATACGGGACCAATTACTAGAGCTCGCGCACGCCAATTAAATTATCAGGTACTTTCGTTTCTTGGTAATGATTCTAATGTTCATGAGAATATGATGCTGCCTAAATTGGATACATTTGTTTTGCTTACAAATGAAGGGCCTAGCTTGGAGAAGGATGAACATTGGAGCAAGAACAAGCATGGAGATGAAGCCATGCACAAGGGGAACAAGAACGGAGTTACAAGTGATGATTTCAGGACTTTGAAGCCACCATAATGGGTGCATGAAGCCTTGGACGAAATATACAAGATGCCACTTCATAAATTTCGTCCCGAGGCTATCATAGGTGCTGCGTCACCTTTTTATTGGGCCAGGCCCATGTAATTTCGAAATACATAGGTATAGGCTATTTTTAGAGTCCGTATGTGTGGGGAAACAAGAGATAGGGTTGATTTCGGACCCCTCCACCAAGGGCCACGAAATTCCCCCTCTCTTCCTCCATATATACAGCCCTTAGGGCACCGTTTAGACTTTGGGTTTTGTTTAGATTAAAAGTTCGCCATAGCTGCAACTTCGCGTACTTCGTTTGTGTTCAACGACCAGACAAAGGCGTCACAGAACCCCACCTTGATCAATAAAGCTTTCATCTTATATTCGCAATATCCAGATTGCAATATTAGTTTCTTGCTTGTTCTTTGTTTGCTCGCAGGAAACAGACCCTCGTGGTCAGGTTGATCGTGCTCCGGCGTGGTCAATAACCTCTTGGAGTTGGTTTAGCGATTGCTAAGGCGCGACGTCCTCGCACGTTCGTAGTCGGATCATCAAAGTCGACTTCCACCAAAGCGATATCCATCATCTCATCGAAAGACGGGACACCTTTGCCTCTATCAAGTGGTATCAGATTTCCAGGTTGCTCGGTGAGATTTTATAGTTTTTCATAGTTTAGATCGAGTCTGTTCTTCATACCTATAGTCCACGAAAAAGCCAAAAAAAATAGGGTTAGTTCATCCCATCCGAACCTATCTGAGCCTTGCATAATCTTTTTTGTATTTGCTTTGTTGAATTTGTGGTTGCATCGTCGTGTCCAGTTGCTGGTCTTAGCGTCTAGTCTTTTAGAGTTTCGAGTTCTGTTCACAGGTTGTCACGTCGCCGCTGCCATATATCACCACCGCATCATCATCGTCGCTGTTACCATATACCACCACCACATATTCACCGCCAATCTGAATCCATATACGCCACCACATATCCGCTGCCATCACGCCAATCCGAGTTCACCTGCAACATATATCCGCCACCTGTCCGTGTTCCACCAGATTCATCTCCGCCACCAGTCCGAGTTCCACCAGATTCATCTCCGCCACCAGTCCTAGTCCGAGTCCAGTAATTGTTGCATTGTTCTCGATTTCCAGATCACGCGACACTCCGAGTCGTGACAGAGAAGGACTCCCCAACTTCCGAGCCATCCGCAGAAGAAAAATAGTTCCAATTTCAAAAAAAAACTAAGTCTGGAAAATTCTGGCTAGGCAGTTTTTAGACCATTTGTAGACTTTTTCGAAAAAAAATTGTTGCGGAGCAAAAAAAAAGAGGAAAAAAAAGTGCAAAAAAAGAGAAAAAAAATTCAGAGTGTGCTCCTCCCTTGTTTACGTGCCGCGCTGTGATTTTGTTGGTGTTCTAGGCTCGCGTCTCTAGCACAGTCTAGCCTAGGACCAGCACAGTACCGTCGTTGAGCATTTATTCAACTTTGCATCTCTGAATTGATTATTGCTGACCCTTTTTGCTACCATATTATAAGCCTTCCCAGCTCCACATACATCTACGTCGTGCGTTTGACTCTCCATGGTAATCGCTCTATCCAAGCTTTGAGAGTTTTGACTACAACGGTTGCCGATCACCGCCTGCTGCTGGTTAAGAACTGGTAAGAATTTGAGTTTTGCTTGACGGATTTGTGACACCCACCACCACCACTTGTTCGTAGTCTGTAGGATCATATTCTTGTGTGTTTCTATTGCTGCTAACCATGCCAGGATCACAAGCCGACGAGATTGACTGGGAGAATTTATCGAACAAGGAGCTTCATGATAAGTTTCAGCAAATGATGACTGAACAGGTGCAAGATGTGCTGAACAATTTTGAAGAGGCCATGGAGAAGATCACTGGCCTTGAGAAGACGTTCGAAACAAAGCTCGATAACAAGTTTAATGAATTGCTCGCGCGTCTTCCACCACCACCACCCGCTGCACCTAACGCACCTCTCCAACAACAACAACAACGACTACCTCCACGTCGCGAAACAGACCTCCGCCGAGCAAGCCGTGTTCCTCTTGCGTTTGGCCAAACTGTTGGTGCTGCTGTTGATACTTCTGTGGCTCCTGCTGCTGATGCGGAGGAGGATGATTATGTGGGAGATTATGAGGAAGAGGTTGATCAAAATCAGCACTACGTGCAGCCACCTGTTCCACCACCAGCAGGTCGACCTCAGGTATATATTCGTAATGGTAGGCCTGCACCACCACCTCAGGTACGAGATGTGATGAGGACATCAATACAATTGTTACACCCACAGCCCCTGCTGCTATACATACTGGACCAATTACTAGAGCTCGTGCACGCCAACTAAATTACCAGGTACTTTCGTTTCTTGGTAATGATTCTAATGTTCATGAGAATATGATGCTGCCTAAATTGGATACATTTGTTTTGCTTACAAATGAAGGGCCTAGCTTGGAGAAGGATGAACATTGGAGCAAGAACAAGCATGGAGATGATGGCATGCGCAAGGGGAACAAGAACGGAGTTACAAGTGATGATTTCAGGACTTTGAAGCCACCATAATGGGTGCATGAAGCCTTGGACGGAATATACAAGATGCCACTTCATAAATTTCGTCCCGAGGCTATTTTAGGTGCTGCGTCACCTTATTATTGGGCCAGGCCCATGTAATTTCGAAATACATAAGTATAGGCTATTTTTAGAGTCCGTATGTGTGGGGAAACAAGAGATAGGGTTGATTTCGGACCCCTCCACCAAGGGCCACGAAATTCCCCCCTCTTCCTCCTTATATACAGCCCTTAGGGCATCGTTTAGACTTTGGGTTTTGTTTAGATTAAAAGTTCGCCATAGCTGCAACTTCGCGTACTTCGTTTGTGTTCAACGACCAGACAAAGGCGTCACAGAACCCCACCTTGATCAATAAAGCTTTCATCTTATATTCGCAATATCCAGATTGCAATCTTAGTTTCTTGCTTGTTCTTCGTTTGCTCGCAGGAAACAGACCCTCGTGGTCAGGTTGATCGTGCTCCGGCGTGGTCAATAACCTCTCGGAGTTGGTTTAGCGATTGCTAAGGCGCGACGTCCTCGCACGTTCGTAGTCGGATCGTCAAAGTCGACTTCCACCAAAGCGATATCCATCATCTCATCGAAAGACGGGACACCTTTGCCTCTATCAGGATATATCTATGGACTTTGTTTTAGGTTTACCTCGAACAAAGAAGGGGAGGGATAACATATTTGTTGTCGTGGATAGATTCTCGAAAATGGCACACTTTATACCATGTCATAAAAGCGATGATGCTGTTAATGTTGCTGATTTGTTCTTTCGTGAAATTATTCGCTTGCATGGTGTGCCAAATACTATTGTTTCAGATCGTGATACTAAATTTCTTAGCCACTTTTGGAGATGTTTATGGGCTAAGTTGGGGACTAAACTGCTTTTTAGTACTACTTGTCACCCCCAAACTGATGGACAAACTGAAGTAGTCAATAGAACGTTGTCTACTATGCTTAGGGCTGTTTTGAAGAATAATAAGAAAATGTGGGAGGAATGCTTGCCTCATATTGAATTTGCTTATAATCGTTCATTGCATTCTACTACTAAGATGTGCCCTTTTGAAGTTGTGTATGGTTTCCTACCTCGTGCACCTATTGATTTGTTGCCTCTTCCATCTTCGGAGAAGGTTAATTTTGATGCTAAACAACGTGCTGAATTGATTTTAAAAATGCATGAGTTAACTAAGGAAAACATTGAGCGTATGAATGCTAAATATAGACTTGCTGGAGATAAGGGTAGAAAACATGTTGTGTTTGCACCTCGAGATCTTGTTTGGTTACATTTGCGTAAGGATAGATTTCCTGATTTGCGCAAATCAAAGCTAATGCCACGTGCTGATGGTCCCTTTAAGGTGTTAGAGAAAATAAATGATAATGCATATAAACTTGAGCTGCCTGCAGATTTTGGGGTTAGTCCCACTTTTAACATTGCAGATTTGAAGCCTTATTTGGGTGAGGAAGATGAACTTCCGTCGAGGACGACTTCATTTCAAGAAGGGGAGGATGATGAGGACATCAATACAATTGTTACACCCACAGCCCCTGCTGCTATACATACTGGACCAATTACTAGAGCTCGTGCACGCCAACTAAATTACCAGGTACTTTCGTTTCTTGGTAATGATTCTAATGTTCATGAGAATATGATGCTGCCTAAATTGGATACATTTGTTTTGCTTACAAATGAAGGGTCTAGCTTGGAGAAGGATGAACATTGGAGCAAGAACAAGCATGGAGATGATGCCATGCGCAAGGGGAACAAGAACGGAGTTACAAGTGATGATTTCAGGACTTTGAAGCCACCATAATGGGTGCATGAAGCCTTGGACGAAATATACAAGATGCCACTTCATAAATTTCGTCCCGAGGCTATTTTAGGTGCTGCGTCACCTTATTATTGGGCCAGGCCCATGTAATTTCGAAATACATAAGTATAGGCTATTTTTAGAGTCCGTATGTGTGGGGAAACAAGAGATAGGGTTGATTTCGGACCCCTCCACCAAGGGCCACGAAATTCCCCCCTCTTCCTCCATATATACAGCCCTTAGGGCATCGTTTAGACTTTGGGTCTTGTTTAGATTAAAAGTTCGCCATAGCTGCAACTTCGCGTACTTCGTTTGTGTTCAACGACCAGACAAAGGCGTCACAGAACCCCACCTTGATCAATAAAGCTTTCATCTTATATTCGCAATATCCAGATTGCAATCTCAGTTTCTTGCTTGTTCTTCGTTTGCTCGCAGGAAACAGACCCTCGTGGTCAGGTTGATCGTGCTCCGGCGTGGTCAATAACCTCTCGGAGTTGGTTTAGCGATTGCTAAGGCGCGACGTCCTCGCACGTTCGTAGTCGGATCGTCAAAGTCGACTTCCACCAAAGCGAAATCCACCATCTCATCGAAAGACGGGACACCTTTGCCTCTATCAAGATGATGTCCATATTCCTAAACTGAAATTGAATATTCCACCATTTGAGGGTAGATATGTTCCTGATATATATCTTACTTGGGAGTTAGAAACTGAACAACGATTTACATGTTTACAATATCCTGAGGAGAGACGAGTTGCTGCTGCTGTTTGTGCTTTCACTAGTTTTGCATGTGTATGGTGGTCTGAACATTGTAGATTATATCCTATTCCAACTACTTGGGCTGCTTTGAAAACTGCTATGCGTACGCGTTGGGTTCCACCATATTATCAACGTGAATTGCTTCAAAAATTGCAGCGTTTAAGACAAGGGAAAAATTCTGTAGAAGAATATTATCAGGAATTACAAACTGGCATGATTAGATGTGGTATTGTTGAGGAGAATGAAGCTATGCTTGCACGATTTCTGGGTGGATTAAATAGAGAGATTCAGACCATTCTAGACTATAAGGAGTATACTAATATCACTCGTTTATTCCATCTTGCTTGTAAAGCTGAACGTGAAGTGCAGGATCGACAAGCATTGGGGCGAACTAACTTTTCTGCAGGCCGACCTTCATCATGGACACCACGTGCATCTTCTACTTCAACTGCACCAGCACCTCCATCCGGTGCCACCTCTAGCTGTGATACAAGAAAACAGGCACAACCACCATTATCTGCCAAGAGCGCACCTGCGGGGCCAGCACAGCGTTTTTCTTCTTCCATGGCATCAACAGGGCACACAAGTGATATTATTTGTCGTCGTTGTAAGGGAGGAGGTCATTATGCGAGGGAATGCAAATCTCCGCGTGTCATGATTGCTACCGCGGATGGTGGATATGAGTCTGCTAGTGACTATGATGAGGAGACTTTGGCTCTTATTACACGTGAAGAACATGGTGGAGATGATTCTGATCATGAGACGCAATACATGGCTCCTGAAGACGCTGACAGGTATGAATGTTTAGTTGCTCAACGTGTTTTGAGTGTGCAGGTCACACAAGCTGAGCAAAATCAGAGGCACAATTTGTTCCATACCAAGGGAGTTGTGAAGGAACGTTCTGTGCGCGTCATAATAGACGGAGGGAGCTGCAACAACTTGGCTAGCATGGAGATGGTGGAGAAGCTTTCTCTCACCACAAGACCACATCCACATCCTTACTACATCCAATGGTTCAACAACAGCGGCAAGGTTAAGGTAACACGTACTGTTCGTGTGCATTTTAGTATCTCTACATATGCTGATTATGTTGATTGTGATGTGGTACCTATGCAAGCATGTTCCTTATTACTTGGTAGACCATGGCAATTTGATAAAAATTCTGTACACCATGGTAGAAACAATCACTCTACTCTTGTTCATAAGGATAAAAATATTACTTTGCTTCCTATGACTCCTGATTCCATTTTGAAAGATGATATTAATAGAGCTAATAAAGCACAACAGGAGAAGAATAAGAGTGAAAATCAGATTGTGGCAAAAGAATTTGAGCAACAAATGAAGCCTAATAATAAACCATCTAGTGTTGCTTCTGAAATTAAATTGAAAAGTGCATGTTTATTTGCCACCAAATCTGATATTGATGAGCTAGATTTCAGCAAATCTGTTTGCTATGCTTTTGTGTGCAAAGAGGCATTATTTTCATTCGAGGACGTGCCTTCCTCTTTGCCTCCTGCTGTCACTAACATTTTGCAGGAGTTCGCTGACGTTTTTCCACAAGACGTGCCACCGGGATTACCGCCTATTCGAGGGATTGAGCATCAGATTGACTTAATTCCCGGTGCTTCACTGCCAAACCGTGCACCATACCGTACCAATCCAGAGGAGACGAAGGAGATTATGGGTCAAGTACAAGAGCTTCTCGACAAAGGTTATATACGCGAATCCCTTAGTCCTTGTGCTGTTCCTATTATTCTAGTGCCGAAAAAGGATGGTACATCACGTATGTGTGTTGATTGTAGAGGCATTAATAATATTACTATTCGTTATCGTCATCCTATTCCTAGGCTAGATGATATGCTTGATGAATTGAGTGGCTCTACAATATTCTCCAAAGTTGATTTGCGTAGTGGCTACCATCAAATTCGTATGAAATTGGGAGATGAATGGAAAACAGCATTTAAAACTAAGTTTGGATTATATGAGTGGTTAGTCATGCCTTTTGGGTTAACTAATGCACCTAGTACTTTCATGAGATTAATGAACGAAGTTTTACGTGCTTTCATTGGACGATTTGTGGTAGTCTATTTTGATGATATACTGATTTATAGCAGATCTTTGGAAGAACATTTGGAACATTTACGTGCTGTTTTTATTGCTCTACGTGATGCACGTTTGTTTGGTAACCTTGGGAAGTGCACCTTTTGCACCGACCGAGTATCTTTTCTTGGCTATGTTGTTACTCCACAGGGAATTGAAGTTGACAAAGCCAAGATTGAAGCTATTGAGAGTTGGCCACAGCCCAAAACGGTCACACAGGTGAGGAGTTTTCTTGGCCTCGCTGGATTCTATAGGCGTTTTGTGAGAGATTTCAGCACCATTGCTGCACCTCTCAACGAGCTTACAAAGAAGGATGTGCCTTTTGTTTGGGGTACCGCACAGGAAGAAGCCTTCACGCTATTGAAAGATAAGTTGACACATGCTCCTTTACTCCAACTTCCTGATTTTAATAAGACTTTTGAGCTTGAATGTGATGCTAGTGGAATTGGATTAGGAGGTGTGTTATTACAAGATGGCAAACCCGTTGCATACTTTTCTGAAAAATTGAGTGGGCCTAGTCTGAATTATTCTACTTATGATAAAGAATTATATGCTCTTGTTCGGACTTTAGAAACATGGCAACATTATTTATGGCCCAAAGAATTTGTTATACATTCTGATCATGAATCTTTGAAACATATTAAAAGTCAAGCTAAACTGAATCGTAGACATGCTAAATGGGTTGAATTCATTGAGACTTTCCCTTATGTCATTAAACACAAGAAGGGAAAAGAAAATGTTATTGCTGATGCATTGTCTCGTCGCTATACTATGCTTTCACAACTTGACTTCAAAATATTTGGTTTGGAGACCATCAAAGATCAATATGTGCATGATGCTGATTTTAAAGATGTAATGCAGAATTGTAAAGAAGGAAGAATGTGGAACAAGTTTGTTGTTAACGATGGATTTGTGTTTCGTGCTAACAAGCTATGCATTCCAGCTAGCTCCGTTCGTCTTTTGTTGTTGCAGGAGGCGCATGGAGGAGGATTAATGGCACATTTTGGCGTGAAGAAGACGGAGGACGTACTTGCTACACATTTCTTTTGGCCAAAGATGAGACGGGATGTTGAGCGTTTTATTGCTCGATGCACTACATGTCAAAAAGCTAAGTCACGACTCAATCCTTATGGTTTATATATGCCTTTGCCTGTACCTAGTGTTCCTTGGGAGGATATATCTATGGACTTTGTTTTAGGTTTACCTCGAACAAAGAAGGGGAGGGATAGCATATTTGTTGTTGTGGATAGATTCTCGAAAATGGCACACTTTATACCATGTCATAAAAGCGATGATGCTGTTAATGTTGCTGATTTGTTCTTTCGTGAAATTATTCGCTTGCATGGTGTGCCAAATACTATTGTTTCAGATCGTGATACTAAATTTCTTAGCCACTTTTGGAGATGTTTATGGGCTAAGTTGGGGACTAAACTGCTTTTTAGTACTACTTGTCACCCCCAAACTGATGGACAAACTGAAGTAGTCAATAGAACGTTGTCTACTATGCTTAGGGCTGTTTTGAAGAATAATAAGAAAATGTGGGAGGAATGCTTGCCTCATATTGAATTTGCTTATAATCGTTCATTGCATTCTACTACTAAGATGTGCCCTTTTGAAGTTGTGTATGGTTTCCTACCTCGTGCACCTATTGATTTGTTGCCTCTTCCATCTTCGGAGAATGTTAATTTTGATGCTAAACAACGTGTTGAATTGATTTTAAAAATGCATGAGTTAACTAAGGAAAACATTGAGCGCATGAATGCTAAATATAAACTTGCTGGAGATAAGGGTAGAAAACATGTTGTGTTTGCACCTGGAGATCTTGTTTGGTTACATTTGCGTAAGGAGAGATTTCCTGATTTGCGCAAATCAAAGTTAATGCCACGTGCTGATGGTCCCTTTAAGGTGTTAGAGAAAATAAATGATAATGCATATAAACTTGAGCTGCCTGCAGATTTTGGGGTTAGTCCCACTTTTAACATTGCAGATTTGAAGCCTTATTTGGGTGAGGAAGATGAACTTCTGTCGAGGACGACTTCATTTCAAGAAGGGGAGGATGATGAGGACATCAATACAATTGTTACACCCACAGCCCCTGCTGCTATACATACTGGACCAATTACTAGAGCTCGTGCACGCCAACTAAATTACCAGGTACTTTCGTTTCTTGGTAATGATTCTAATGTTCATGAGAATATGATGCTGCCTAAATTGGATACATTTGTTTTGCTTACAAATGAAGGGCCTAGCTTGGAGAAGGATGAACATTGGAGCAAGAACAAGCATGGAGATGATGGCATGCGCAAGGGGAACAAGAACGGAGTTACAAGTGATGATTTCAGGACTTTGAAGCCACCATAATGGGAGCATGAAGCCTTGGACGAAATATACAAGATGCCACTTCATAAATTTCGTCCCGAGGCTATTTTAGGTGCTGCGTCACCTTATTATTGGGCCAGGCCCATGTAATTTCGAAATACATAAGTATAGGCTATTTTTAGAGTCCGTATGTGTGGGGAAACAAGAGATAGGGTTGATTTCGGACTCCTCCACCAAGGGCCACGAAATTCCCCCCTCTTCCTCCATATATACAGCCCTTAGGGCATCGTTTAGACTTTGGGTTTTGTTTAGATTAAAAGTTCGCCATAGCTGCAACTTCGCGTACTTCGTTTGTGTTCAACGACCAGACAAAGGCGTCACAGAACCCCACCTTGATCAATAAAGCTTTCATCTTATATTCGCAATATCCAGATTGCAATCTTAGTTTCTTGCTTGTTCTTCGTTTGCTCGCAGGAAACAGACCCTCGTGGTCAGGTTGATCGTGCTCCGGCGTGGTCAATAACCTCTCGGAGTTGGTTTAGCGATTGCTAAGGCACGACGTCCTCGCATGTTCGTAGTCGGATCGTCAAAGTCGACTTCCACCAAAGCGAAATCCACCATCTCATCGAAAGACGGGACACCTTTGCCTCTATCAAGTGGTATCAGATTTCCAGGTTGCTCGGTGAGATTTTACAGTTTTTCGTAGTTTAGATCGAGTCCGTTCTTCATACCTACAGTCCACGAAAAAGCCACAAAAAAAAATTAGGGTTAGTTCATCATATCCGAACCAATCTGAGCCTTTGCATAATCTTTTTAGGGTTTTGCTTTGTTGAATTTGCGGTTGCATCGTCGTGTCTAGTGGCTGGTCTTAGAGTCTAGTCTTTTAGAGTTTCGAGTTCTGGTCATAAGTTGTCACGCCGCCGCCGCACCATCATCATCGCCCCTGCCATCTACCACCACCGCTCCGAATCCGTATCCATATACCACCACCAATCCGTGTCCATATACCACCACCGATCCATATCCATATATTACCACCGCTACCACCACCGCTGCCATATACCACCACCATATATCCACCACCAATCCGAGTTCCTTGCTTATTAGGGTTGTTTTCGAGATCCATCTAGATTCCGATTTGTGTTTCCTTGCCGGAGTCGGGTAGCCACGCTCCGTTTAGGCCCAAAATTTTTCGAAAACGCATTTTTCGAAAAAAATTCTGGCTATCCTATTTTTAGGTGTTTCTGAGTGTTTTGAGACAGGTGCCATTATAGGAAGTTTTTTTTGACCCGTTTCCAGTTTTTGGGTCCGGGCAGTCGAAAAAAAAAAATTGGTCGAAAAAATTTCGTGCCCATCCTGTCAGTTTGAGCTAGGAAGAGTTTTGAGACACTCGCCATTATAGTGATTTTTTGCAAAAAAAAGCAGCGCAAAAAAAAAGAGCGCAAAACAAAAAAAAGAAAAAAAGAGCGAAAAAAAAATTCAGAGTGTGCTTTTCCCTTGTTTACGTGCCGCGCCGTGATTTTGTTAGTGTTCTAGGCTCGCGTCTCTAGCACAGTCTAGCCTAGGACCAGCACAGTACCGTCGTTGAGCGTTTATTCAACTTTGCATCTCTGAATTGATTATTGCTGACCCTTTTTGCTACCATATTATAAGCCTTCCCAGCTCCACATACATCTACGTCGTGCGTTTGACTCTCCCTAGTAATCGCTCTATCCAAGCTTTGAGAGTTTTTGACTACAACGGTTGCCGATCACCGCCTGCTGCTGGGTAAGAACTGGTAAGAATTTGAGATTTGCTTGACGGATTTGTGACACCCACCACCACCACTTGTTCGTAGTCTGTAGGATCATATTCTTGTGTGTTTCTATTGCTGCTAACCATGCCAGGATCACAAGCCGACGAGATTGACTGGGAGAATTTATCGAACAAGGAGCTTCATGATAAGTTTCAGCAAATGCTGACTGAACAGGTGCAAGATGTGCTGAACAATTTTGAAGAGGCCATGGAGAAGATCACTGGCTTTGAGAAGACGTTCGAAACAAAGCTCGATAACAAGTTTAATGAATTGCTCGCGCGTCTTCCACCACCACCACCCGCTGCACCTAACGCACCTCTCCAACAACAACAACAACGACTACCTCCACGTCGCGAAGCAGACCTCCGCCGAGCAAGCCGTGTTCCTCTTGCGTTTGGCCAAACTGTTGGTGCTGCTGTTGATACTTCTGTGGCTCCTGCTGCTGATGCGGAGGAGGATGATTATGTGGGAGATTATGAGGATGAGGTTGATCAAAATCAACACTGCATGCAGCCACCTGTACCACCACCAGCAGGTCGACCTCAGGTATATATTCGTAATGGTAGGCCTGCACCACCACCTCAGGTACGAGATGATGTCCATATTCCTAAACTGAAATTGAATATTCCACCATTTGAGGGTAGATATCTTCCTGATATATATCTTACTTGGGAGTTAGAAACTGAACAACGATTTACATGTTTACAATATCCTGAGGAGAGACGAGTTGCTGCTGCTGTTTGTGCTTTCACTAGTTTTGCATGTGTATGGTGGTCTGAACATTGTAGATTATATCCTATTCCAACTACTTGGGCTGCTTTGAAAACTGCTATGCGTACGCGTTGGGTTCCACCATATTATCAACGTGAATTGCTTCAAAAATTGCAGCGTTTAAGACAAGGGAAAAATTCTGTAGAAGAATATTATCAGGAATTACAAACTGGCATGATTAGATGTGGTATTGTTGAGGAGAATGAAGCTATGCTTGCACGATTTCTGGGTGGATTAAATAGAGAGATTCAGACCATTCTAGACTATAAGGAGTATACTAATATCACTCGTTTATTCCATCTTGCTTGTAAAGCTGAACGTGAAGTGCAGGATCGACAAGCATTGGGGCGAACTAACTTTTCTGCAGGTCGACCTTCATCATGGACACCACGTGCATCTTCTACTTCAACTGCACCAGCACCTCCATCCGGTGCCACCTCCAGCCATGATACAAGAAAACAGGCACAACCACCATTATCTGCCAAGAGCGCACCTGCGGGGCCTGCACAGCGTTCTTCTTCTTCCATGGCATCAACAGGGCACACAAGTGATATTATTTGTCGTCGTTGTAAGGGAGGAGGTCATTATGCGAGAGAATGCAAATCTCCGCGTGTGATGATTGCTACCGCGGATGGTGGATATGAGTTCGCTAGTGATGAGGACATGACTACCTTGGATATGACCAAAAATATTGCATATATGCATATTTGTCAGGTGATTTCTAGTGCAAACTATTCAATAATCTATTTATGTTATCCAAAACAAAAATACTTCACACACTTTTGTGTTTTGTCTAATTGCAGTTGTATGGGACATTTGTACAATCCACATATGAAGATAAGGAAGAAAGAGATGTTTATTTGCTGTCCAAAAAGTTCTCTCACGTCACTTTTGGCCCAAGAGAAGATAGAGTCCAAGTCTCTCACGTTCTGGATTCAGATTCGGACTGCACAGACATACCTGACTCAAAACGCACACAAGTTTTTCATACGGACTCCGAATTGGGTGATTCTTTTTTTGTTGGAAACTAGATTTCGTGCACTTTCCAACCCAATTGTAATCACCTTCAAATTCGTCCGGAGCGTTGAGTTGTGGATGAAACAATCTGATGCTGCAGTAGAATCCGAGTCAAACTACAAGTCCAAAGGTGTTACATCAACTCCACTTGGGCCCATTGGCCTTGTACGACCTAGATTTAGTTTTAGGCTGCCTTGGGACGTCCTCCCACCTCCTTGGCCGCCACCCCTTGCTCCTATATAAGTAGATCCATCTAGTAGCTTTTCCTTGGGATTTGTTTAGTTAAAAGTTAGCCATTGCAACTTCGTGTACTTCGTTTGTGTCCAACAACCAGACCAAGACCGCTTACGGATCCCCACCTTTATCAATACTTCATATATACTCGCAATATTCAGATTGCTTTTATCATATTCTTGCTTGTTCTTCGATTGCTTGCAGGAATAGACCTTCGTGGTCAGGTCGATTGTGCTCCAGCGTGGTCAATAACCTTTCGGAGTTGGTTTAGCGATTGCTAAGGCGCAACGTCGTGCACGTTTGTAGTCGGATCATCAAAGTCATCTTCACCAAATCGATAGTTATCATCTCATCGAAAGATCGGGACACCCCCGCCTCTATCAAGTGGTATCAGAGTCAGGTTGCTCGGTGAGAATTTCCAGTTTTTCCTAGATTAGATTTATTTTCTTACCTATTGTCCAAGAAAAAGCCACAAAACAGAAGTTAGATCTATTCATCCTTTGTCCTAGCCAGACTGAGCCTTTGCAATTTTCTTTTCATTGTTTGCATTATTGAATTATCGGTTGCATCGCCGTGTCGAGTTGCTGGTCTTAGTGTCTAGTTCCTTTAGAGTTTCGAGTTCTGTTCACATTAGTCACGTAGCCGCTGCATCATTATCCCATCCACCAATTTCCACCATGTGCTACGCACTGTTTATTGTCATAATCATAGTTGAGGTCACTCACATCTTCGCCTGATCGAATCTGCATCTTATCTAGTTTGTCTTGGAAAGAGGGAGAAAAAGAAGATAAAGAAAAAAAAGAGAGAAAAAAGGAAAGAAAAAAAAAGAAAAAGAGGGAGAAGAAAAAGAAAAAAAGGCGTGAGAAAAAAAAGAGAGAAGAAAAAAAAAATGGATCTATCTAGAATCAATCTCGTACCTGAATTCGGATTGGAATCTGTTTTGCGCACTGTTCAGTAAAACAGGTGTATCTTCCTCATACGAAGTCAGTTTTGGCTCCGTGAGTACTCAAATTGAAGATAGCGACGAGCCGCATCTAAATAGTTGCAGAAGCTATTTTAATATTTGACACCTCAAAATCGGCTCCTAAATAGGTCTTTTTGCCCTCCGAAGTTCGTGAACACAACTTGTTCCAATTTTTCAGGCCAGTTTTAGAATTCTTTGACTCCTCATATCAACTCGGAATTGAGTGATTCTTTTTGCATTGGAAAGCTTGAGTTAGTAGCATTCTTTGAAAGAATTTATCAAAAAATTGTCTCAAACTTTTCAAGAGGAAAGTTGGAGAGAGAGTTGTTGTATATCCTGCTTGGCAGTTGTTTTTCATCATTATCTTCACTGCCGTTGTGATCTTCACTTATATCTTGCTGTCAAGAGCTACTTAGTATCCTTCATTGATGCTAGTTGTGCTACGCCGTGACCTCATTAGTGTTCTAGGCTCGCGTCTCTAGTCCGGTCTAGCCTAGGACCAGCACAGTACCGTCGTTGAGCGTTTATTCAACATTGCATCTTTGAATTGATTATTGCTAATTTTTTGCTACCATATATAGCCAACCCAGCTCCACATATTTCTACACCGTGTATACGTATGCTCCCCTGGCAATCGCTTTACTCAATATTCGGAGTTACTTGACACCGCTGGTTGCCGATCACCGCCTGCTGCATGGTAAGAACTTGTAAGACATTGATATTTCCTTTACTGTGAGCGTTTTACCACCACATCCTAGTAGTTATAGGAACATTATTTTTGGGTTTTGTTTCTTGTTCTACTAATCATGACAGGATCCAGAGTCAATTCATGGGCTTTGTCGATCGCGGGAGACGTGCCACCACCTTTGCAAATACCACAACCGTCACGAGAGGTGCACAAACATCCAAATGCACATGATCAGGTTAATGTATCTATACCACCATTTAATGGCCGTTTTAAACCTGCTTTATATATTGAATGGGAGTTCGACATAAAAAATATATTTGCTTCCCATAATTTCAATGAACATAAAAAGGTTAAGGTTGCGGTTGGTTCTTTCACTGGTTATGCTTTGGTTTGGTGGAGTGAATATTGTCGGTTACACCCTGATTATATACCTACTACTTGGGATGATTTGAAACTTGCCATGCGACATACTTTCGTCCCTGCTTATTATACTCGTGACATGATTAAGAAGTTGCAACACTTAAAACAAGGTAGTGAAACTGTAACAAAATATTATGATGATTTACAAACTACCTTGTTGCATTCCTCTTTAGAAGAAAGTGAAGATGATTTTATGGATAGGTTTTGGGGAGGATTAAACTGTGATATTCAAGAGATACTAATTCATGAAGAGTGTTATCCTATGGACCATTTGTTTCATCTTGCTTGCAAAGCTGAACAGGAAATAAAACAACGTGTTGGCCACGAGGAGAACAAGCGCACGGTGCACATTCCAAGAGTTGATATGATTGTTCCTTCAACTACTAGGCATACTGTGACAACCACATCCGTTGTTGTCAGGACTACATCACCTCCACCATGTGACACATCGCCCCCGAGAGTGGCTACATCATCTGAGTTGATCATAAGAGGTAATGACAAAGGTACTGATCTTCCATCTCTACATGAGAATGATGAATGCCTTGTCAATTTGAATGCACCATCTGATGAGCTACCCACTACTTTGATCACACCACCTATTTTAGAGGACTACGTGATGAGGACATGACTACCTTGGATATGACCAAAAGTATTGCATATATGCATATTTGTCAGGTGATTTCTAGTGCAAACTATTCAATAATCTATTTATGTTATCCAGAACAAAAATACTTCACACACTTTTGTGTTTTGTCTAATTGCAGGTGTATGGGACATTTGTACAATCCACATATGAAGATAAGGAAGAAAGAGATGTTTATTTGCTGTCCAAAAAGTTCTCTCACGTCACTTTTGGCCCAAGAGAAGATAGAGTCCAAGTCTCTCACGTTCTGGATTCAGATTCGGACTGCACAGACACACCTGACTCAAAACGCACACAAGTTTTTCATACGGACTCCTAATTGGGTGATTCTTTTTTTGTTGGAAACTAGATTTCGTGCACTTTCCAACCCAATTGGAATCACCTTCAAATTCGTCCGGAGCGTTGAGTTGTGGACGAAACAATCTGATGCTGCAGCAGAATCCGAGTCAAACTACAAGTCCAAAGGTGTTACATCACCTCCACTTGGGCCCATTGGCCTTGTACGACCTAGATTTAGTTTTAGGCTGCCTTGGGACGTCCTCCCACCTCCTTGGCCGCCACCCCTTGCTCCAATATAAGTAGATCCATCTAGTAGCTTTTCCTTGGGATTTGTTTAGTTAAAAGTTAGCCAACGCAACTTCGTGTACTTCGTTTGTGTCCAACGACCAGACCAAGACCGCTTACGGATCCCCACCATTATCAACACCTCATATATATTTGCAATATTCAGATTGCTTTATCATATTCTTGCTCGTTCTTCGATTGCTTGCAGAAATAGACCTTCGTGGTCAGGCTGACCGTGCTTCCGGCATCGTCAGTAACCTCAGGAGATTGGTTTAGCGATGGCTAAGGCACAACGTCGTGCACGTTTGTAGTCGGATCGTCAAAGTCGTCTCCACCAAATCGATAGTTATCATCTCATCGAAAGATCGGGACACCCTCGCCTCTATCAAGTGGTATCAGTTTTCAGGTTGCTCGGTGAGAATTTCCAGTTTTCCTAGATTAGATTTATTTTCTTACCTATTGTCCAAGAAAAAGCCACACAAAAAAAAGTTAGATCTGTTCATCCTTTATCCAAGCCAGTCTGAGTCTTTGCAATTTTCTATTCATTGCTTGCATAGTTGAATTATCGGTTGCATCGTCGTGTAACTTGCTGGTCTTAGCGTCTAGTTCCTTTAGAGTTTCGAGTTCTGTTCACATTAGTCACGCCGCCGCTGCATCATTATCCCTTCCGCTGTCCACCATCCCATCTATTAATTTCCACCACGTGCTACGCACTGTTCATTGTCATAATCATAGTTGAGGTCATTCACATCTTCGCCTGATCCAATCTGCATCTTATCTAGCTTGTCTTGAAAAAAAAAGATAGAGAAAAAAAAGAGAAAAAAGGAAAAAAAGAAAAAGAGAGAGAAGAAAAAGAAAAAAAAAGCGTGAGAAAAAAAAGAGAGAAGAAAAAAAATTGGATCTATCTAGAATCAATCTCGTACCTGAATTCGGATTGGAATCTGCTTTGCGCACTGTTCAGTAAAACAGGTGTATCTTCCTCATACGAAGTCCGTTTTGGCTCCATGAGTACTCAAATTGAAGCTAGTGACGAGCCGCATCTAAATAGTTGCAGAAGCTAGTTCAATATTTGACACCTCAAAATCGGCTTCTAAATAGGTCTTTTTGCCCTCCAAAGTTCATGAACATAGCTTGTTCCAATTTTTCAGGCCAGTTTTAGAATTCTTTGACTCCTCATATCAACTCGGAATTGAGTGATTCTTTTTGCATTGGAAAGCTTGAGTTAATAGCATTTTTGAAAGAATTTATCAGAAAATTGTCTTAAACTTTTCAAGAGGAAAGTTGGAGAGAGAGTTGTTGTATATCCTGCTTGGCAGTTGTTTTTCATCATTATCTTCACTGCCGTTGTGATATTCACTTATATCTTGCTGTCAAGAGCTACTTAGTATCCTTCATTGATGCTAGTTGTACTATGCCGTGACCTCATTAGTGTTCTAGGCTCGCGTCTCTAGTACGGTCTAGCCTAGGACCAGCACAGTACCGTCGTTGAGCGTTTATTCAACATTGCATCTTTGAATTGATTATTGCTAATCTTTTGCTACCATATATAGCCAACCCAGCTCCACATATTTCTACACCGTGTATACGTACGCTCCCCTGGCAATCGCTTTACTCAATATTCGGAGTTACTTGAAACCGCTGGTTGCCGATCACCGCCTGCTGCATGGCAAGAACTTGTAAGACATTGATATTTGCTTTACTGTGAGCGTTTTACCACCACATCCTAGTAGTTATAGGAACATTATTTTTGGGTTTTGTTTCTTGTTCTACTAATCATGACAGGATCCAGAGTCAATTCATGGGCTTTGTCGATCGCGGCAGGCGTGCCACCACCTTTGCAAATACCACAACCGTCACGAGAGGTGCACAAACATCCAAATGCACATGATCAGGTTAATGTATCTATACCACCATTTAATGGCCGTTTTAAACCTGCTTTATATATTGAATGGGAGTTCGACATAAAAAATATATTTGCTTCCCATAATTTCAATGAACATAAAAAGGTTAAGGTTGCGGTTGGTTCTTTCACTGGTTATGCTTTGGTTTGGTGGAGTGAATATTGTCGGTTACACCCTGATTATATACCTACTACTTGGGATGATTTGAAACTTGCCATGCGACATACTTTCGTCCCTGCTTATTATACTCGTGACATGATTAAGAAGTTGCAACACTTAAAACAAGGTAGTGAAACTGTAACAAAATATTATGATGATTTACAAACTACCTTGTTGCATTCCTTTTTAGAAGAAAGTGAAGATGATTTTATGGATAGATTTTGGGGAGGATTAAACCGTGATATTCAAGAGATACTAATTCATGAAGAGTGTTATCCTATGGACCATTTGTTTCATCTTGCTTGCAAAGCTGAACAGGAAATAAAACGACGTGTTGGCCACGAGGAGAACAAGCGCACGGTGCACATTCCAAGAGTTGATATGATTGTTCCTTCAACTACTAGGCATACTATGACAACCACATCCGTTGTTGTCAGGACTACATCCCCTCCACCATGTGACACATCGCCCCCGAGAGTGGCTACATCATCTGAGTTGATCATAAGAGGTAATGACAAAGGTACTGATCTTCCATCTCTACATGAGAATGATGAATGCCTTGTCAATTTGAATGCACCATCTGATGAGCTACCCACTACTTTGATCACACCACCTATTTTAGAGGACTACGTTGATAATTTGACTTTGCCATGTGATCAAACAACTGAAATACAAACAATTTTGAGTGCACCCATTGAATTAACTATTGATGCAAAAGAACCAATGTTTAATCATTTTGATATGACCTCTAATCTTGGTGATGATTCTATGTTGAATGACTTATTGCATGTTTGCTTATTTAAGCATGTTGTAGCATGTAAATTTGATGCAAGTAAGGTTTATTCACCAATGTTGGGATGGTTTAATGATGAACATTGTCAATCTTTTGAAATGAATAAGAGCTTCACTTATATGTGCAAACTGAGTTGCAATATTTCCATGCCTTCTACTTCTTGTGCTAATTTTTTGGCTTTAGATTTTATGAACTATGCAAGTTACTCATCTATTCATGTGTCATATATGCAAAAATCAAGGGAAGTAAAAATGGATGACATATACATATACAACATGTACACCTTGTCTCTTTTGTTAGCCACATTTCAGATTAAGCAACGCCGAGGACGGCTTTATTTTCAAGAAGTGGAGGATGATGAGGACATGACTACCTTGGATATGACCAAAAATATTGCATATATGCATATTTGTCAGGTGATTTCTAGTGCAAACTATTCAATAATCTATTTATGTTATCCAGAACAAAAATACTTCACACACTTTTGTGTTTTGTCTAATTGCAGGTGTATGGGACATTTGTACAATCCACATATGAAGATAAGGAAGAAAGAGATGTTTATTTGCTGTCCAAAAAGTTCTCTCACGTCACTTTTGGCCCAAGAGAAGATAGAGTCCAAGTCTCTCACGTTCTGGATTCAGATTCGGACTGCACAGACATACCTGACTCAAAACGCACACAAGTTTTTCATACGGACTCCGAATTGGGTGATTCTTTTTTTGTTGGAAACTAGATTTCGTGCACTTTCCAACCCAATTGGAATCACCTTCAAATTCGTCCCGAGCGTTGAGTTGTGGACGAAACAATCTGATGCTGCAGCAGAATCCGAGTCAAACTACAAGTCCAAAGGTGTTACATCACCTCCACTTGGGCCCATTGGCCTTGTACGACCTAGATTTAGTTTTAGGCTGCCTTGGGACGTCCTCCCACCTCCTTGGCCGCCACCCCTTGCTCCTATATAAGTAGATCCATCTAGTAGCTTTTCCTTAGGATTTGTTTAGTTAAAAGTTAGCCATTGCAACTTCGTGTACTTCGTTTGTGTCCAACGACCAGACCAAGACCGCTTACGGATCCTCACCTTTATCAAAACTTCATATATACTCGCAATATTCAGATTGCTTTTATCATATTCTTGCTTGTTCTTCGATTGCTTGCAGGAATAGACCTTCGTGGTCAGGTTGATTGTGCTCCAGCGTGGTCAATAACCTTTCGGAGTTGGTTTAGCGATTGCTAAGGCGCAACGTCGTGCACGTTTGTAGTCGGATCGTCAAAGTCATCTTCACCAAATCGATAGTTATCATCTCATCGAAAGATCGGGACACCCCCGCCTCTATCAAGTGGTATCAGTTTTCAGGTTGCTCGGTGAGAATTTCCAGTTTTTCCTAGATTAGATTTATCAGAAAATTGTCTCAAACTTTTCAAGAGGAAAGTTGGAGAGAGAGTTGTTGTATATCCTGCTTGGCAGTTGTTTTTCATCATTATCTTCACTGCCGTTGTGATCTTCACTTATATCTTGCTATCAAGAGCTACTTAGTATCCTTCATTGATGCTAGTTGTGCTACGCCGTGACCTCATTAGTGTTCTAGGCTCGCGTCTCTAGTCCGGTCTAGCCTAGGACCAGCACAGTACCGTCGTTGAGCGTTTATTCAACATTGCATCTTTGAATTGATTATTGCTAATCTTTTGCTACCATATATAGCCCACCCAGCTCCACATATTTCTACACCGTGTATACGTACGCTCCCCTGGCAATCGCTTTACTCAATATTCGGAGTTACTTGACACCGCTGGTTGCCGATCACCGCCTGCTGCATGGTAAGAACTTGTAAGACATTGATATTTGCTTTACTGTGAGCGTTTTACCACCACATCCTAGTAGTTATAGGAACATTATTTTTGGGTTTTGTTTCTTGTTCTACTAATCATGACAGGATCCAGAGTCAATTTATGGGCTTTGTCGATCGCGGGAGACGTGCCACCACCTTTGCAAATACCACAACCGTCACGAGAGGTGCACAAACATCCAAATGCACATGATCAGGTTAATGTATCTATACCACCATTTAATGGCCGTTTTAAACCTGCTTTATATATTGAATGGGAGTTCGACATAAAAAATATATTTGCTTCCCATAATTTCAATGAACATAAAAAGGTTAAGTTTGCGGTTGGTTCTTTCACTGGTTATGCTTTGGTTTGGTGGAGTGAATATTGTCGGTTACACCCTGATTATATACCTACTACTTGGGATGATTTGAAACTTGCCATGCGACATACTTTCGTCCCTGCTTATTATACTCGTGACATGATTAAGAAGTTGCAACACTTAAAACAAGGTAGTGAAACTGTAACAAAATATTATGATGATTTACAAACTACCTTGTTGCATTCCTCTTTAGAAGAAAGTGAAGATGATTTTATGGATAGATTTTGGGGAGGATTAAACCGTGATATTCAAGAGATACTAATTCATGAAGAGTGTTATCCTATGGACCATTTGTTTCATCTTGCTTGCAAAGCTGAACAGGAAATAAAACGACGTGTTGGCCACGAGGAGAACAAGCGCACGGTGCACATTCCAAGAGTTGATATGATTGTTTCTTCAACTACTAGGCATACTATGACAACCACATCCGTTGTTGTCAGGACTACATCACCCCCACCATGTGACACATCGCCCCCGAGAGTGGCTACATCATCTGAGGTGATCGTAAGAGGTAATGACAAAGGTACTGATCTTCCATCTCTACATGAGAATGATGAATGCCTTGTCAATTTGAATGCACCATCTGATGAGCTACCCACTACTTTGATCACACCACCTATTTTAGAGGACTACATTGATAATTTGACTTTGCCATGTGATCAAACAACTGAAATACCAACAATTTTGAGTGCACCCATTGAATTAACTATTGATGCAAAAGAACCAATGTTTAATCATTTTGATATGACCTCTAATCTTGGTGATGATTCTGTGTTGAATGACTTATTGCATGTTTGCTTATTTAAGCATGTTGTAGCATGTAAATTTGATGCAAGTAAGGTTTATTCACCAATGTTGGGATGGTTTAATGATGAACATTGTCAATCTTTTGAAATGAATAAGAGCTTCACTTATATGTGCAAACTGAGTTGCAATATTTTTATGCCTTCTACTTCTTGTGCTAATTTTTTGGCTTTAGATTTTATGAACTATGCAAGTTACTCATCTATTCATGTGTCATATATGCAAAAATCAAGGGAAGTAAAAATGGATGACATATACATATACAACATGTACACCTTGTCTCTTTTGTTAGCCACATTTCAGATTAAGCAACGCCAAGGACGGCTTTATTTTTAAGAAGGGGAGGATGATGAGGACATGACTACCTTGGATGTGACCAAAAGTATTGCATATATGCATATTTGTCAGGTGATTTCTAGTGCAAACTATTCAATAATCTATTTATGTTATCCAGAACAAAAATACTTCACACACTTTTGTGTTTTGTCTAATTGCAGGTGTATGGGACATTTGTACAACCCACATATGAAGATAAGGAAGAAAGAGATGTTTATTTGCTGTCCAAAAAGTTCTCTCGCGTCACTTTTGGCCCAAGAGAAGATAGAGTCCAAGTCTCTCACGTTCTGGATTCAGATTCGGACTGCACAGACACACCTGACTCAAAACGCACACAAGTTTTTCATACGGACTCCGAATTGGGTGATTCTTTTTTTGTTGGAAACTAGATTTCGTGCACTTCCCAACCCAATTGGAATCACCTTCAAATTCGTCCAGAGCGTTGAGTTGTGGATGAAACAATATGATGCTGCAGCAGAATCCGAGTCAAACTACAAGTCCAAAGGTGTTACATCAACTCCACTTGGGCCCATTGGCCTTGTACGACCTAGATTTAGTTTTAGGCTGCCTTGGGACGTCCTCCCACCTCCTTGGCCGCCACCCCTTGCTCCTATATAAGTAGATCCATCTAGTAGCTTTTCCTTGGGATTTGTTTAGTTAAAAGTTAGCCATTGCAACTTCGTGTACTTCGTTTGTGTCCAACAACCAGACCAAGACCGCTTACGGATCCCCACCTTTATCAATACTTCATATATACTCGCAATATTCAGATTGCTTTTATCATATTCTTGCTTGTTCTTCGATTGCTTGCAGGAATAGACCTTCGTGGTCAGGTTGATTGTGCTCCAGCGTGGTCAATAACCTTTCGGAGTTGGTTTAGCGATTGCTAAGGCGCAACGTCGTGCACGTCTGTAGTCGGATCGTCAAAGTCATCTTCACCAAATCGATAGTTATCATCTCATCGAAAGATCGGGACACCCCCGCCTCTATCAGCTAGTAACTATGATGAGGAGACTTTGGCTCTTATTACACGTGAAGAACATGGTGGAGATGATTCTGATCATGAGACGCAATACATGGCTCCTGAAGACGCTAACAGGTATGAATGTTTAGTTGCTCAACGTGTTTGGAGTGTGCAGATCACACAAGCTGAGCAAAATCAGAGGCACAATTTGTTCCATACCAAGGGAGTTGTGAAGGAACATTCTGTGCGCGTCATCATAGACAGAGGGAGCTGCAACAACTTGGCTAGCATGGAGATGGTGGAGAAGTTTTCTCTCACCACAAGACCACATCCACATCCTTACTACATCCAATGGTTCAACAACAGCGGCAAGGTTAAGGTAACACGTACTGTTCGTGTGCATTTTAGTATCTCTACATATGCTGATTATGTTGATTGTGAGGTGGTACCTATGCAAGCATGTTCCTTATTACTTGGTAGACCATGGCAATTTGATAAAAACTCTGTACACCATGGTAGAAACAATCACTATACTCTTGTTCATAAGGATAAAAATATTTCTTTGCTTCCCATGACTCCGGATTCCATTTTGAAAGATGATATTAATAGAGCTAATAAAGCAAAACAGCAGACGAATAAGAGTGAAAATCAGATTGTGGCAAAAGAATTTGAGCAACAAATGAAGCCTAATAATAAACCATCTAGTGTTGCTTCTGAAATTAAATTGAAAAGTGCATGTTTATTTGCCACCAAATCTGATATTGATGAGATAGATTTCAGCAAATCTGTTTGCTATGCTTTTGTGTGCAAAGAGGCATTATTTTCATTCGAGGACGTGCCTTCCTCTTTGCCTCCTGCTGTCACTAACATTTTGCAGGAGTTCGCTGACGTCTTTCCACAAGACGTGCCACCGGGATTACCGCCTATTCGAGGGATTGAGCATCAGATTGACTTAATTCCCGGTGCTTCACTGCCAAACCGTGCACCATACAGTACCAATCCAGAGGAGACGAAGGAGATTATGCGTCAAGTACAAGAGCTTCTCGACAAAGGTTATATACGCGAATCCCTTAGTCCTTGTGTTGTTCCTATTATTCTAGTGCCGAAAAAGGATGGTACATCACGTATGTGTGTTGATTGTAGAGGCATTAATAATATTACTATTCGTTATCGTCATCCTATTCCTAGGCTAGATGATATGCTTGATGAATTGAGTGGCTCTACAATATTCTCCAAAGTTGATTTGCGTAGTGGATACCATCAAATTCGTATGAAATTGGGAGATGAATGGAAAACAGCATTCAAAAGTAAGTTTGGATTATATGAGTGGTTAGTCATGCCTTTTGGGTTAACTAATGCACCTAGTACTTTCATGAGATTAATGAACGAAGTTTTACGTGCTTTCATTGGACGATTTGTGGTAGTTTACTTTGATGACATATTGATTTATAGCAATCTTTGGAAGAACATTTGGAACATTTACGTGTTGTTTTTATTGCTCTACGTGATGCACGTTTGTTTGGTAACCTTGGGAAGTGCACCTTTTGCACCGACCGAGTATCTTTTCTTGGCTATGTTGTTACTCCACAGGGAATTGAAGTTGATAAAGCCAAGATTGAAGCTATTGAGAGTTGGCCGCAACCCAAAATGGTCACACAAGTGAGGAGTTTTCTTGGCCTCGTTGGATTCTATAGGCGTTTTGTGAGAGATTTCAGCACCATTGCTGCACCTCTCAATGAGCTTACAAAGAAAGATGTGCCTTTTCTTTGGGGTCATGAATCTTTGAAACATATTAAAAGTCAAGCTAAACTGAATCGTAGACATGCTAAATGGGTTGAATTCATTGAGACTTTTCCTTATGTCATTAAACACAAGAAGGGAAAAGAAAATGTTATTGCTGATGCATTGTCTCGCCGCTATACTATGCTTTCACAACTTGACTTCAAAATATTTGGTTTGGAGACCATCAAAGATCAATATGTGCATGATGCTGATTTTAAAGATGTAATGCAGAATTGTAAAGAAGGAAGAATGTGGAACAAGTTCGTCGTTAACGATGGATTTGTGTTTTGTGCTAACAAGCTATGCATTCCAGCTAGCTCTGTTCGTCTTTTGTTGTTGCAGGAGGCGCATGGAGGAGGATTAATGGGACACTTTGGCGTGAAGAAGACGGAGGACGCACTTGCTACACATTTCTTTTGGCCAAAGATGAGACGGGATGTTGAGCGTTTTATTGCTCGATGCACTACATGTCAAAAAGTTAAGTCACGACTCAATCCTCATGGTTTATATATGCCTTTGCCTGTACCTAGTGTTCCTTGGGAGGATATATCTATGGACTTTGTTTTAGGTTTACCTCGAACAAAGAAGGGGAGGGATAGCATATTTGTTGTCGTGGATAGATTCTCGAAAATGGCACACTTTATACCATGTCATAAAAGCGATGATGCTGTTAATGTTGCTAATTTGTTCTTTCGTGAAATTATTCGCTTGCATGGTGTGCCAAATACTATTGTTTCAGATCGTGATACTAAATTTCTTAGCCACTTTTGGAGATGTTTATGGGCTAAGTTGGGGACTAAACTGCTTTTTAGTACTAATTGTCACCCCCAAACTGATGGACAAACTGAAGTAGTCAATAGAACGCTGTCTACTATGCTTAGGGCTGTTTTGAAGAATAATAAGAAAATGTGGGAGGAATGCTTGCCTCATATTGAATTTGCTTATAATCGTTCATTGCATTCTACTACTAAGATGTGCCCTTTTGAAGTTGTGTATGGTTTCCTACCTCGTGCACCTATTGATTTGTTGCCTCTTCCATCTTCGGAGAAGGTTAATTTTGATGCTAAACAACGTGCTGAATTGATTTTAAAAATGCATGAGTTAACTAAGGAAAACATTGAGCGTATGAATGCTAAATATAAATTTGCTGGAGATAAGGGTAGAAAACATGTTGTGTTTGCACCTGGAGATCTTGTTTGGTTACATTTGCGTAAGGATAGATTTCCTGATTTGCGCAAATCAAAGCTAATGCCACGTGCTGATGGTCCCTTTAAGGTGTTAGAGAAAATAAATGATAATGCATATAAACTTGAGCTGCCTGCAGATTTTGGGGTTAGTCCCACTTTTAACATTGCAGATTTGAAGCCTTATTTGGGTGAGGAAGATGAGTTTCCGTCGAGGACGACTTCATTTCAAGAAGGGGAGGATGATGAGGGCATCAATACCATTGTTACACCCACAACCCCTACTACTACATATACGGGACCAATTACTAGAGCTCGCGCACGCCAATTAAATTATCAGGTACTTCCGTTTCTTGGTAATGATTCTAATGTTCATGAGAATATGATGCTGCCTAAACTGGATACATTTGTTTTGCTTAAAAATGAAGGGCCTAGCTTGGAGAAGGATGAACATTGGAGCAAGAACAAGCATGGAGATGATGCCATGCGCAAGGGGAACAAGAACGGAGTTACAAGTGATGATTTCAGGACTTTGAAGCCACCATAATGGGTGCATGAAGCCTTGGACGAAATATACAAGATGCCACTTCATAAATTTCGTCCCGAGGCTATTATAGGTGCTGCGTCACCTTTTTATTGTGCCAGGCCCATGTAATTTCGAAATACATAGGTATGGGCTATTTTTAGAGTCCGTATGTGTGGGGAAACAAGAGATAGGGTTGATTTCGAACCCCTCCACCAAGGGCCACGAAATTCCCCCTCTCTTCCTCCATATATACAGCCCTTAGGGCACCGTTTAGACTTTGGGTTTTGTTTAGATTAAAAGTTCGCCATAGCTGTGATAGAGGCGGGGTGTCCCGATCTTTCGATGAGATGATAACTATCGATTTCGTGGAGACGACTTTGACGATCCGACTATAAACGTGCACGACGTTGCGCCTTAGCAATCGCTAAACCAACTCCGAGAGGTTATTGACCACGCTGGAGCACGATCAACCTAACCACGAAGGTCTATTCCTGCAAGCAATCGAAGAACGAGCAAGAATATGATAAAGCAATCTGAATATTGTGAATATATATGAAGTATTGGTAATGGTGGGGATCCGTAAGCGATCTTGGTCTGGTCGTTGGACACAAACGAAATACACGAAGTTGCAATGGCTAACTTTTAACTAAACAAATCCCAAGTAAAAGCTACTAGATGGATCTACTTATATAGGAGCAAGGCGTGGCGGCCTAGGAGGTGGGAGGACGTCCCAAGGCAGCCTAAAACTAAATCTAGGTCGTACAAGGCCAATGGGCCCAAGTGGAGGTGATGTAACACCTTTGGACTTGTAGTTTGACTCGGATTCTGCTGCAGCATCAGATTGTTTTGTCCACAACTCAACGCTCCGGAAGAATTTGAAGGTGATTCCAATTGGGTTGGAAAGTGCATGAAATCTAGTTTCCAACAAAAAAAGAATCAACCAATTCGGAGTCCGTATGAAAAACTTGTGTGCGTTTTGAGTCAGGTATGTCTGTGCAGTCCGAATCTGAATCCAGAACGTGAGAGACTTGGACTCTATCTTCTCTTGGGCCAAAAGTGACGTGAGAGAACCTTTTGGACAGCAAATAAACATCTCTTTATTCCTTATCTTCATATGTGGATTGTACAAATGTCCCATACACCTGCAATTAGACAAAACACAAAAGTGTGTGAAGTATTTTTGTTCTGGATAACATAAATAGATTATTGAATAGTTTGCACTAGAAATCACCTGACAAATATGCATATATGCAATATTTTTGGTCATATCCAAGGTAGTCATGTCCTCATCATCCTCCCCTTCTTGAAAATAAAGCCGTCCTCGGCGTTGCTTAATCTGAAATGTGGCTAACAAAAGAGACAAGGTGTACATGTTGTATATGTATATGTCATCCATTTTTACTTCCCTTGATTTTTGCATATATGACACATGAATAGATGAGTAACTTGCATAGTTCATAAAATCTAAAGCCAAAAAATTAGCACAAGAAGTAGAAGGCATGAAAATATTGCAACTCAGTTTGCACATATAAGTGAAGTTCTTATTCATTTCAAAAGATTGACAATGTTCATCATTAAACCATCCCAACGTTGGTGAATAAACCGTACTTGCATCAAATTTACATGCTACAACATGCTTAAATAAGCAAACATGCAATAAGTCATTCAACACAGAATCATCACCAAGATTAGAGGTCATATCAAAATGATTAAACATTGGTTCTTTTGCATCAATAGTTAATTCAATGGGTGCACTCAAAATTGTTGGTATTTCAGTTGTTTGATCACATGGCAAAGTCAAATTATCAACGTAGTCCTCTAAAATAGGTGGTGTGATCAAAGTAGTGGGTAGCTCATCAGATGGTGCATTCAAATTGACAAGGCATTCATCATTCTCATGTAGAGATGGAAGATCAGTACCTTTGTCATTACCTCTTATGATCAACTCAGATGATGTAGCCACTCTCGGGGGCGGTGTGTCACATGGCGTAGGTGATGAAATAAAGCCGTCCTCGGCGTTGCTTAATCTGAAATGTGGCTAACAAAAGAGACAGGGTCTACATGTTGTATATGTATATGTCATCCATTTTTACTTCCCTTGATTTTTGCATATATGACACATGAATAGATGAGTAACTTGCATAGTTCATAAAATCTAAAGCCAAAAAATTAGCACAAGAAGTAGAAGGCATGAAAATATTGCAACTCAGTTTGCACATATAAGTGAAGCTCTTATTCATTTCAAAAGATTGACAATGTTCATCATTAAACCATCCCAACATTGGTGAATAAACCTTACTTGCATCAAATTTACATGCTACAACATGCTTAAATAAGCAAACATGCAATAAGTCATTCAACACAGAATCATCACCAAGATTAGAGGTCATATCAAAATGATTAAACATTGGTTCTTTTGCATCAATAGTTAATTCAATGGGTGCCCTCAAAATTGTTGGTATTTCAGTTGTTTGATCACATGGCAAAGTCAAATTATCAACGTAGTCCTCTAAAATAGGTGGTGTGATCAAAGTAGTGGGTAGCTCATCAGATGGTGCATTCAAATTGACAAGGCATTCATCATTCTCATGTAGAGATGGAAGATCAGTACCTGTGTCATTACCTCTTATGATCAACTCAGATGATGTAGCCACTCTCGGGGCCGATGTGTCACATGGTGGAGGTGATGTAGTCCTGACAACAACGGATGTGGTTGTCATAGTATGCCTAGTAGTTGAAGGAACAATCATATCAACTCTTGGAATGTGCACCGTGCGCTTGTTCTCCTCGTGGCCAACACGTCGTTTTATTTCCTGTTCAGCTTTGCAAGCAAGATGAAACAAATGGTCCATAGGATAACACTCTTCATGAATTAGTATCTCTTGAATATCACGGTTTAATCCTCCCCAAAATCTATCCATAAAATTATCTTCACTTTCTTCTAAAGAGGAAAGCAACAAGGTAGTTTGTAAATCATCATAATATTTTGTTACAGTTTCACTACCTTGTTTTAAGTGTTGCAACTTCTTAATCATGTCACGAGTATAATAAGCAGGGACGAAAGTATGTCGCATGGCAAGTTTCAAATCATCCCAAGTAGTAGGTATATAATCAGGGTGTAACCGACAATATTCACTCCACCAAACCAAAGCATAACCAGTGAAAGAACCAACCGCAACCTTAACCATTTTATGTTCATCGAAATTATGGGAAGCAAATATATTTTTTATGTCGAATTCCCATTCAATATATAAAGCAGGTTTAAAACGGCCATTAAATGGTGGTATAGATACATTAACCTGATCATGTGCATTTGGATGTTTGTGCACCTCTCGTGACGGTTGTGGTATTTGCAAAGGTGGTGGCACATCTCCCGCGATCGACAAAGCCCGTGAATTGACTCTGGATCCTGTCATGATTAGTAGAACAAGAAACAAAACCCAAAAATAATGTTCCTATAACTACTAGGATGTGGTGGTAAAACGCTCACAGTAAAGCAAATATCAATGTCTTACAAGTTCTTACCATGCAGCAGGCGGTGATCGGCAACCAGCGGTGTCAAGTAACTCCAAATATTGAGTAAACCGATTGCCAGGGGAGCGTACGTATACACAGTGTAGAAATATGTGGAGCTGGGTTGGCTATATATGGTAGCAAAAGATTAGCAATAATCAATTCAAAGATGCAATGTTGAATAAACGCTCAACGACGGTACTGTGCTAGTCCTAGGCTAGACCGGACTAGAGACGCGAGCCTAGAACACTAATAAGGTCACGGCGTAGCACAACTAACATCAATGAAGGATACTAAGTAGCTCTTGACAGCAAGATATAAGTGAAGATCACAACGGCAGTGAAGATAATGATGAAAAACAACTGCCAAGCAGGATATACAACAACTCTCTCTCCAACTTTCCTCTTGAAAAGTTTGACACAATTTTCTGATAAATTCTTTCAAAGAATGCTACTAACTCAAGCTTTCCAATGCAAAAAGAATCACTCAATTCCGAGTTGATATGAGGAGTCAAAGAATTCTAAAACTGGCCTGAAAAATTGGAACAAGTTGTGTTCACGAACTTCGGAGGGCAAAAAGACCTATTTAGAAGCCGATTTTGAGGTGTCAAAAATTGAACTAGCTTCTGCAACTATTTAGATGCGGCTCGTCGCTATCTTCAATTTGAGTGCTCACGGAGCCAAAACGGACTTCGTATGAGGAAGATACACCTGTTTTACTGAACAGTGCGCAAAACAGATTCCAATCCGAATTCAGGTACGAGATTGATTCTAGATAGATCCAATTTTTTTCTTCTCTCTTTTTTTCTCACGCTTTTTTTTCTTCTCTCTCTTTTTCTTTCCTTTTTTTCTCTTTTTTTTCTCTATCTTTTTTTTTCTCCCTCTTTCCAAGACAAACTAGATAAGATGCAGATTGGATCAGGCGAAGATGTGAATGACCTCAACTATGATTATGACAATGAACAATGCATAGCACGTGGTGGAAATTAATAGATGGGATGGTGGACAGCGGAACGGATAATGATGCAGCGGCGGCGTGACTAATGTGAACAGAACTCGAAACTCTAAAGGAACTAGACACTAAGACCAGCAACTGACACGACGATGCAACCGATAATTCAACTGTGCAAGCAATGAATAGAAAATTGCAAAGGCTCAGACTGGCTTGAACAAAGGATGAATAGATCTAACTCTTTTTTGTGGATTTTTCTTGGACAATGGGTAAGAAAAAAAATCTAATCTAGGAAAACTGGAAATTCTCACCGAGCAACCTGAAAACTGATACCACTTGATAGAGGCGGGGTGTCCTGATCTTTCGATGAGATGATAACTATCGATTTCGTGGAGACGACTTTGACGATCCGACTACAAACGTGCACGACGTTGCGCCTTAGCAATCGCTAAACCAACTCCGAGAGGTTATTGACCACGCTGGAGCACGATCAACCTGACCACGAAGGTCTATTCCTGCAAGCAATCGAAGAACGAGCAAGAATATGATAAAGCAATCTGAATATTGCGAATATATATGAAGTATTGATAATGGTGGGGATCCGTAAGCGGTCTTGGTCTGGTCGTTGGACACAAACGAAGTACACGAAGTTGCAATGGCTAACTTTTAACTAAACAAATCCCAAGTAAAAGCTACTAGATGGATCTACTTATATAAGAGCAAGGGGTGGCGGCCTAGGAGGTGGGAGGACGTCCCAAGGCAGCCTAAAACTAAATCTAGGTCGTACAAGGCCAATGGGCCCAAGTGGAGGTGATGTAACACCTTTGGACTTGTAGTTTGACTCAGATTCTGCTGCAGCATCAGATTGTTTCGTCCACAACTCAACGCTCCGGACGAATTTGAAGGTGATTCCAATTGGGTTGGAAAGTGCACGAAATCTAGTTTCCAACAAAAAAAGAATCAACCAATTCGGAGTCTGTATGAAAAACTTGTGTGCGTTTTGAGTCAGGTATGTCTGTGCAGTCCGAATCTGAATCCAGAACGTGAGAGACTTGGACTCTATCTTCTCTTGGGCCAAAAGTGACGTGAGAGAACTTTTTGGACAGCAAATAAACATCTCTTTATTCCTTATCTTCATATGTGGATTGTACAAATGTCCCATACACCTGCAATTAGACAAAACACAAAAGTGTGTGAAGTATTTTTGTTCTGGATAACATAAATAGATTATTGAATAGTTTGCACTAGAAATCACCTGACAAATATGCATATATGCAATATTTTTGGTCATATCCAAGGTAGTCATGTCCTCATCAAGCTGCAACTTCGCGTACTTCGTTTGTGTTCAACGACCAGACAAAGGCGTCACAGAACCCCACCTTGATCAATAAAGCTTTCATCTTATATCCGTAATATCTAGATTGCAATCTTAGTTTCTTGCTTGTTCTTCGTTTGCTCACAGGAAACAGACCCTCATGGTCAGGTTGATCATGCTCCGGCGTGGTCAATAACCTCTCGGAGTTGGTTTAGCGATTGCTAAGGCGCGACGTCCTCGCACGTTCGTAGTCGGATCTTCAAAGTCGACTTCCACCAAAGCGATATCCATCATCTCATCGAAAGACGGGACACCTTTGCCTCTATCAAAGACTTTTTGCTTTGCTTGTTCTTCGTGGTTCTCTGAAATGATTGCTTATGTGAATGCAATGTTTGACATTATAGATTTTCATCGGAGAGTGACGAATAGTTCTATAAAGTAAATTTCTGAGAGCGATATAATCTTCATCAACTATTACCAGGCAAGTTCACATTTTACCATTCTTCCAATCACCTATGTTTTATATTATGCACTTAGTCCTTTTGTGGTAGGATTGCATGGTAGGATTTATTGTTGCCAGATGGCTATGCCGTTACCTAGTAGTTCATTTGAGGTAGGTCTAATCTATACAACCTTGTCACCACCGTGTAAGTTTATTTCCGCCTCGCAAATGTAGACGTGGAATTGGGAAGTGTTCATGGTGAGACATGAGTGACAAAGTAGTAATCAGGACCAAGACTTGTAAATGAACTACCTGGCCGGAGGTTTGGTTTGAATGGTGGCGAAGTACAGTGGGAGCATGCATGGGAAATCCATGGTGGTGCACCACTAGTGGTCCATCTGCCCAGGCTCAGAGAGATCAATCGTATTCTCATGTCTAGAAGCTTACGTGTGCAGCTACAAGCCAATATGGGCTCTGGCTTAGTTGAGTAGTTAGTGTGACCCCTTCCGGGATGGGCTAGCAGATGTAGAATGATGTAGGTGTACCGGCCTATCCATGGGTTAAGGGGGAACATTTTCGAAAGACTATGTCTCGGTCATCCTGTTCTCAAACAACAGGCAGTGCGAGAATTTCAAGGGAGGCGATCGAGTCTTGTGGGGAAAAGTGCGCAAACCTCTGCAGAGTGTTAAAACCTAATCGATTAGCCATGTCCCCGGTTACGGACAACTTGAGCATCTAGTAGTGGAAATACTGGGAGATCTCATCACTCTTAATTAAACAATTGGGTTTTAAATGAAACTTTGGGAATGGATTTAGTTGGGGTTACCAACTCATCCTATGCTATACAGTAGTGGTAGAATAATATCTTTTATTCTAGGGGGAAACTAGCTTTATGTAAAAACTAAACTTAGAGCATTCCACCAGCCAGATTGCATGTACAAATAGGTTCATTATTCTTATGATGTGACTTGCTAGTATATTCAATGTACTGACCTACAGGGCTGCAACGTCTTATGTTGCAGGGACTTTTCTACGATGAGTAAGAGTTACATTGTAGGGTTACGGTCTACACTCAACTTGCCCTTGACGTTGATGGACTCCACACCCTTGTGATTGTTTCCGCTGAGACTTATGAGGTATATATCAGTTTTACGTTATTTATACATGTGATTGCACTTTGATATATACATTGATGTACTGTGTGTGTCAACATACCGATCCAGGGATGGCACGGATACACAGAGGCTTGACCGTTTGAGGTCGGGTCGCTACAGAGATGGTATCAGAGCACATGTTGACTGTAGGACGTGACCATAGAAACTGGAAAGCCCTTAGGAAAGGATTTCTCTTAAACTTTATTTTGAAAAAGGTCCTTTATCTCTCTTCTTTTCTGAGCTTTATCACTCCCTTTTAGTTAGACAAACCTCGTTCCCTTTGGACCACACGGAGGGTGAACTGAAGCCACTCTGAGAACGACAAGATATCAGACTTCACCATACACTAGAAGAGTTGAAGCTACAATAGTCGAAGCCTCCGAAGAATTGAAGAATTCCAAGATTTATATGAACTTTAGAGGACCAAACCCCTGTTGTATACTTACGTTAGATGCGATGTTTGTGAGTTGTCATTGTTTGATGTTTTTCCTGACAGCCACAAATGAAACTTATTTTCAAAACTATATTGTGTGTATTGTGTGTATCTCTCTATCTCTCGTATCTCATCCCGAAACCCTTGGACCCAATAGATGATGAATGAAGATGGACTTGCATTCTCTGAACCGATCACTCAGTTGGTGATAGAGGCGGGGTGTCCCGATCTTTCGATGAGATGGTAACTATCGATTTGGTGGAGACGACTTTGACGATCCGACTACAAACGTGCACGACATTGCGCCTTAGCAATCGCTAAACCAATCTCCAGAGGTTATTGACCACGCCGGTGCACGATCAACCTGACCACGAAGGTCTATTCCTGCAAGCAATCGAAGAACGAGCAAGAATATGATAAAAGCAATCTGAATATTGCAAATATGTATGAAGTATTGATAAAGGTGGGGATCCGAAAGCGGTCTTGGTCTGGTCGTTGGACACAAACGAAGTACACGAAGTTGCGTTGGCTAACTTTTAACTAAACAAATCCCAAGGAAAAGCTACTAGATGGATCTACTTATATAGGAGCAAGGGGTGGCGGCCAAGGAGGTGGGAGGACGTCCCAAGGCAGCCTAAAACTAAATCCAGGTCGTACAAGGCCAATGGGCCCAAGTGGAGGTGATGTAACACCTTTGGACTTGTAGTTTGACTCGGATTCTGTTGCAGCATCAGATTGTTTCGTCCACAACTCAACGCTCCGGACGAATTTGAAGGTGATTCCAATTGGGTTGGAAAGTGCACGAAATCTAGTTTCCAACAAAAAAAGAATCACCCAATTCGGAGTCCGTATGAAAAACTTGTGTGCGTTTTGAGTCAGGTGTGTCTGTGCAGTCCGAATCTGAATCCAGAACGTGAGAGACTTGGACTCTATCTTCTCTTGGGCCAAAAGTGACGTGAGAGAACTTTTTAGACAGCAAATAAACATATCTTTCTTCCTTATCTTCATATGTGGATTGTACAAATGTCCCATACACCTGCAATTAGACAAAACACAAAAGTGTGTGAAGTATTTTTGTTCTGGATAACATAAATAGATTATTGAATAGTTTGCACTAGAAATCACCTGACAAATATGCATATATGCAATATTTTTGGTCATATCCAAGGTAGTCATGTCCTCATCATCCTCCCCTTCTTGAAAATAAAGCCGTCCTCGGCGTTGCTTAATCTGAAATGTGGCTAACAAAAGAGACAAGGTGTACATGTTGTATATGTATATGTCATCCATTTTTACTTCCCTTGATTTTTGCATATATGACACATGAATAGATGAGTAACTTGCATAGTTCATAAAATCTAAAGCCAAAAAATTAGCACAAGAAGTAGAAGGCATGAAAATATTGCAACTCAATTTGCACATATAAGTGAATCTCTTATTCATTTCAAAAGATTGACAATGTTCATCATTAAACCATCCCAACATTGGTGAATAAACCTTACTTGCATCAAATTTACATGCTACAACATGCTTAAATAAGCAAACATGCAATAAGTCATTCAACACAGAATCATCACCAAGATTAGAGGTCATATCAAAATGATTAAACATTGGTTCTTTTGCATTAATAGTTAATTCAATGGGTGCACTCAAAATTGTTGGTATTTCAGTTGATTGATCACATGGCAAAGTCAAATTATCAACGTAGTCCTCTAAAATAGGTGGTGTGATCAAAGTAGTGGGTAGCTCATCAGATGGTGCATTCAAATTGACAAGGCATTCATCATTCTCATGTAGAGATGGAAGATCAGTACTTTTGTCATTACCTCTTATGATCAACTCAGATGATGTAGCCACTCTCGGGGGCGATGTGTCACATGGTGGAGGTGATGTAGTCCTGACAACAACGGATGTGGTTGTCATAGTATGCCTAGTAGTTGAAGGAACAATCATATCAACTCTTGGAATGTGCACCGTGCGCTTGTTCTCCTCGTGGCCAACACGTCGTTTTATTTCCTGTTTAGCTTTGCAAGCAAGATGAAACAAATGGTCCATAGGATAACACTCTTCATGAATTAGTATCTCTTGAATATCACGGTTTAATCCTCCCCAAAATCTATCCATAAAATCATCTTCACTTTCTTCTAAAGAGGAATGCAACAAGGTAGTTTGTAAATCATCATAATATTTTGTTACAGTTTCACTACCTTGTTTTAAGTGTTGCAACTTCTTAGTCATGTCACGAGTATAATAAGCAGGGATGAAAGTATGTCGCATGGCAAGTTTCAAATCATCCCAAGTAGTAGGTATATAATCAGGGTGTAACCGACAATATTCACTCCACCAAACCAAAGCATAACCAGTGAAAGAACCAACCGCAACCTTAACCTTTTTATGTTCATCGAAATTATGGGAAGCAAATATATTTTTTATGTCGAACTCCCATTCAATATATAAAGCAGGTTTAAAACGGCCATTAAATGGTGGTATAGATACATTAACCTGATCATGTGCATTTGGATGTTTGTGCACCTCTCGTGACGGTTGTGGTATTTGCAAAGGTGGTGGCACGTCTCCCGTGATCGACAAAGCCCATGAATTGACTCTGGATCCTGTCATGATTAGTAGAACAAGAAACAAAACCCAAAAATAATGTTCCTATAACTACTAGGATGTGGTGGTAAAACGCTCACAGTAAAGCAAATATCAATGTCTTACAAGTTCTTACCATGCAGCAGGCGGTGATCGGCAACTAGCGGTGTCAAGTAACTCCGAATATTGAGTAAAGCGATTGCCAGGGGAGCGTACGTATACACGGTGTAGAAATATGTGGAGCTGGGTTGGCTATATATGGTAGCAAAAGATTAGCAATAATCAATTCAAAGATGCAATGTTGAATAAACGCTCAACGATGGTACTGTGCTGGTCCTAGGCTAGACTGGACTAGAGACGCGAGCCTAGAACACTAATGAGGTCACGGCGTAGCACAACTAGTATCAATGAAGGATACTAAGTAGCTCTTGACAGCAAGATATAAGTGAAGATCACAACAGTAGTGAAGATAATGAGGTGAAACAATAGCCAAGCAGGATATATCAACAACTTTGTCTCCAACTTTCCTCTGAAAAAGTTTGTGCCGATTTTTTTGTTTTTTTTTCCTCACACTTTTTTTCTTTCTCTCCTTTTTTTTTCTCTGACTTTTTTTTTCCTTTTTTTTCTCTCGTTTTTTCTCTCTCTTTTTTTCTCCCTCTTTCCAAAACAAACTAGACAAGATGCAGATTGGATCAAGTGAAGATGTGAACGATCTCAACTATTATTATGACAATGAATGGTGGGTAGCACGTGGTGGAAATTGATGGATGGGTGGTGGACAGCGGAAGAGATAATGATGCAGCGGTGGCGTGACTAATGTGAACAGAACTCGAAACTCTAAACGAACTAGACACTAAGACCAGCAACTCGACACGATGATGCAATCGATAATTCAACTATGCAATCAATGAAAAGAAAATTGCAACGGCTCAGACTGGCTTGGACCAAGGATGAATAGATCTAACTCTTTTTTGTGGCTTTTTCTTGGACAATAGGTAAGAAAGTAAATCTAATCTAGGAAAACTGGAAATTCTCACCGAGCAACCTGGCTCTGATACCACTTGATAGAGGCGGGGTGTCCCGATCTTTCGATGAGATGGTAACTATCGATTTGGTGGAGACGACTTTGACGATCCGACTACAAACGTGCACGACATTGCGCCTTAGCAATCGCTAAACCAATCTCTAGAGGTTATTGACCACACCGGTGCACGATCAACCTGACCACGAAGGTCTATTCCTGCAAGCAATCGAAGAACGAGCAAGAATATGATAAAAGCAATCTGAATATTGCAAATATGTATGAAGTATTGATAAAGGTGGGGATCCGAAAGCGGTCTTGGTCTGGTCGTTGGACACAAACGAAGTACACGAAGTTGCGTTGGCTAACTTTTAACTAAACAAATCCCAAGGAAAAGCTACTAGATGGATCTACTTATATAGGAGCAAGGGGTGGCGGCCAAGGAGGTGGGAGGATGTCCCAAGGCAGCCTAAAACTAAATCTAGGTCGTACAAGGCCAATGGGCCCAAGTGGAGGTGATGTAACACCTTTGGACTTGTAGTTTGACTCGGATTCTGCTGCAGCATCATATTGTTTCGTCCACAACTCAACGCTCCGGACGAATTTGAAGGTGATTCCAATTGGGTTGGAAAGTGCACGAAATCTAGTTTCCAACAAAAAAAGAATCACCCAATTCGGAGTCCGTATGAAAAACTTGTGTGCGTTTTGAATCAGGTGTGTCTGTGCAGTCCGAATCTGAATCCAGAACGTGAGAGACTTGGACTCTATCTTCTCTTGGGCCAAAAGTGACGTGAGAGAACTTTTTAGACAGCAAATAAACATCTCTTTCTTCCTTATCTTCATATGTGGATTGTACAAATGTCCCATACACCTGCAATTAGACAAAACACAAAAGTGTGTGATGTATTTTTGTTCTGGATAACATAAATAGATTATTGAATAGTTTGCACTAGAAATCACCTGACAAATATGCATATATGCAATATTTTTGGTCATATCCAAGGTAGTCATGTCCTCATCATTTGGAGGCAGAGCTATGGATTCAAAGCATGGAGAATCACTTCAGGAGCAATTTAGTTGCAAGGAAGTATGAGGTTCAATACACTCTTCAGTACTTTACAAAAAGTGTTGCAACCTGGTGGAAAATGCATCAGGCCATATAAGGATGTAACTGAGCAAAAACTTGGGAGGAATTCAAGATGAATCTATTGAGGTCTCGTCTTATTCAAAAGCCCTATGGAAATAAAATGAAGAAACCTTGTGCATGCAAGATTTGTGGTGAGATAGGACATACCCATGAAGAACACAAGGATGGATGCCCTCATTGTGAAGGAAATCACCAAGGTGAAGAATGTCCAACTAGGAAGGTTACTTGTTTCTTGTGTGAAGGAACTACACACTACCCTGCCCAATGTCATATTTATCCCAAGGTACAAGAAATTACCAAGCAGCAGAAGGAAGCAGTGAAAGAAGCCCTCGGGGAAAGTTTAAAAGAACCTGTGATGAAGGAAGATGTTAACGACCCTGATGGAGAAAGCCTAAACAGATTTTACTCCAATGCTTGCTATTCATGTGGAGAAGAAGGACATTTTTCACAGTATTGCACGAAGGAAAGCCAAGAGTATCTGGGAAACTTCCCGACGGAAGAAGTGGAGTTTGATCGACAAGAGATAGAGGAATTGATCGGAACGAAGAAGTCGAGGAAGAGAAAGAGCATGTATCCCCAGAATAACCCAATTTTTGCAGAAAAGGACCTGAGTCAAATCACTTGTTACAGGTGCAAGGATTTAGGTCATTACGCTAGCAAATGCCCAACAAGGAAGCCAAGAACCCAAGGAGCCAAGATAACCACCAGGAAGCCCCTGGATTTGTCTGAAGTCATTTGTTTATGCTGCAAAGGAGTAGGACATTTTGCCGGAGAATGTTCAGACCCGAGGAGAGCTTGAGCAGAGTAGTTGAGATCTTGATATGGGAACAAAGCATGTAATAAAGTTGGAACACACTTGTATTTTCGTTGTGGATGTTGAGTTGAGTTATGAAATGGAAATTGTAATAGTTCGTAAAGCAATAAAAGTTGAGGTGTTTGGAATCTCATATGAAATGTTATGAGTTGTTTTTTGATTGTGAGTACCTCTCTCGCTATCTCACCCAGACTAAAACCTTGAACCCATGGACAAGCTGACCCCAAACCTTTCCCCCAAAAATAACCACATTTCACCAAAGGAAATACATACAGTATCCTGAGTACCCCTTCTATCTTATGCCTGCAGATGACAACCCTTTACGAGTCTTTTCTCAAGGGCCCGGAAACGATCATGACCCTGACTAGTGATCAGGATTACCCAAAAATCCTGAAGGACATGATGAAGCATATTCATCTTGAAGGAGATGCAGTCTACAAGGGTTATCCTTTCATGGAGAATGGAGTTGAACTTTGGTACGTGGAGGTACACCTCCACCGTGTGAAGGGAGTTTGCCCAAAGACTATGGGTCAATACTTTTTCATCTCTCAAGTACCATGAGCAACATTCTTCGACTCTGTTCGTGAAGCTGCTATGGAAGCCATACGTCAGATTGGGGAAATACTAGAAGCAAGACTCCGTCACACTCAAGAATTCCTGAGGGAGGTGCATGCACAGATGATGGAGATGAAGCTCATGGCCACCACGATGAAGCAAAATGATGAGGACATCAATACCATTGTTACACCCACAGCCCCTACTACTACATATACGGGACCAATTACTAGAGCTTGCGCACGCCAATTAAATTATCAGGTACTTTCGTTTCTTGGTAATGATTCTAATGTTCATGAGAATATGATGCTGCCTAAATTGGATACATTTGTTTTGCTTACAAATGAAGGGCCTAGCTTGGAGAAGGATGAACATTGGAGCAAGAACAAGCATGGAGATGATGCCATGCGCAAGGGCAATAAGAACGGAGTTACAAGTGATGATTTCAGGACTTTGAAGCCACCATAATGGGTGCATGAAGCCTTGGACGAAATATACAAGATGCCACTTCATAAATTTCGTCCCGAGGCTATTATAGGTGCTGCGTCACCTTTTTATTGGGCCAGGCCCATGTAATTTCGAAATACATAAGTATAGGCTATTTTTCGAGTCCGTATGTGTGGGGAAACAAGAGATAGGGTTGATTTCGGACCCCTCCACCAAGGGCCACGAAATTCCCCCTCTCTTCCTCCATATATACAGCCCTTAGGGCACCGTTTAGACTTTGGGTTTTGTTTAGATTAAAAGTTCGCCATAGCTGCAACTTTGTGTACTTCGTTTGTGTTCAACGACCAGACAAAGGCGTCACAGAACCCCACCTTGATCAATAAAGCTTTCATCTTATATTCGCAATATCCAGATTGCAATCTTAGTTTCTTGCTTGTTCTTTGTTTGCTCGCAGGAAACAGACCCTCGTGGTCAGGTTGATCGTGCTCCGGCGTGGTCAATAACCTCTCGGAGTTGGTTTAGCGATTGCTAAGGCGCGACGTCCTCGCACGTTCGTAGTCGGATCGTCAAAGTCGACTTCCACCAGAGCGATATCCATCATCTCATCGAAAGACGGGACACCTTTGCCTCTATCACAAAACATCGATTATTTGAAGGATCACATCGCACAATTCTAGTGGGACTGAAGTATCTTCAAGGAGGGCAAATGAATAAAGATGGAAGTAATGCTTGACCATACCAAACTATGTGGATGGCAGCTTTTGTAATAGAGTACTTGTGAAATTTGAGTTTTGAGTAGTGGTTAAGGATGTAATAAAGGATTTGATATGAATAGAATTATGGATGAACCAGTGCATTTTTTTTGCGATACTTGTCTGTGTGAACACTAGACCAGTGGAAAGGAAAATGTATTCCATAGAGTGGAGTTTGGACAAATGAGTTGGAGTTTGGTTTTAGTTATGATGGTTACCCCAAGAATATGAAGGAATGATGATAGAGGCAAAGGTGTCCCGTCTTTCGATGAGATGGTGGATTTCGCTTTGGTGGAAGTCGACTTTGACGATCCGACTACGAACGTGCGAGGACGTCGCGCCTTAGCAATCGCTAAACCAACTCCGAGAGGTTATTGACCACGCCAGAGCACGATCAACCTGACCACGAGGGTCTGTTTCCTGCGAGCAAACGAAGAACAAGCAAGAAACTAAGATTGCAATCTAGATATTGCGAATATAAGATGAAAGCTTTATTAATCAAGGTGGGGTTCTGTGACGCCTTTGTCTGGTTGTTGAACACAAACGAAGTACGCGAAGTTGCAGCTATGGCGAACTTTTAATCTAAACAAAACCCAAAGTCTAAACGATGCCCTAAGGGCTGTATATATGGAGGAAGAGGGGGGAATTTCGTGGCCCTTGGTGGAGGGGTCCGAAATCAACCCTATCTCTTGTTTCCCCACACATACGGACTCTAAAAATAGCCTATACTTATGTATTTCGAAATTACATGGGCCTGGCCCAAAAATAAGGTGACGCAGCACCTAAAATAGCCTCGGGACGAAATTTATGAAGTGGCATCTTGTATATTTCGTCCAAGGCTTCATGCACCCATTATGGTGGCTTCAAAGTCCTGAAATCTTCACTTGTAACTCCGTTCTTGTTCCCCTTGCGCATGTCATCATCTCCATGCTTGTTCTTGCTCCAATGTTCATCCTTCTCCAAGCTAGGCCCTTCATTTGTAAGCAAAACAAATGTATCCAATTTAGGCAGCATCATATTCTCATGAACATTAGAATCATTACCAAGAAACGAAAGTACCTGGTAATTTAGTTGGCGTGCACGAGCTCTAGTAATTGGTCCAGTATGTATAGCAGCAGGGGCTGTGGGTGTAACAATTGTATTGATGTCCTCATCATCCTCCCCTTCTTGAAATGAAGTCGTCCTCGACGGAAGTTCATCTTCCTCACCCAAATAAGGCTTCAAATCTGCAATGTTAAAAGTGGGACTAACCCCAAAATCTGCAGGCAGCTCAAGTTTATATGCATTATCATTTATTTTCTCTAACACCTTAAAGGGACCATCAGCACGTGGCATTAACTTTGATTTGCGCAAATCAGGAAATCTATCCTTACGCAAATGTAACCAAACAAGATCTCCAGGTATAAAAACAACATGTTTTCTACCCTTATCTCCAGCAAGTTTATATTTAGCATTCATGCGCTCAATGTTTTCCTTAGTTAACTCATGCATTTTTAAAATCAATTCAGCACGTTGTTTAGCATCAAAATTAACCTTCTCCGAAGATGGAAGAGGAAACAAATCAATAGGTGCACGAGGTAGGAAACCATACACAACTTCAAAAGGGCACATCTTAGTAGTAGAATGCAATGAACGATTATAAGCAAATTCAATATGAGGCAAGCATTCCTACCACATTTTCTTATTATTCTTCAAAACAGCCCTAAGCATAGTAGACAACGTTCTATTGACTACTTCAGTTTGTCCATCAGTTTGGGGGTGACAAGTAGTACTAAAAAGCAGTTTAGTCCCCAACTTAGCCCATAAACATCTCCAAAAGTGGCTAAGAAATTTAGTATCACGATCTGAAACAATAGTATTTGGCACACCATGCAAGCGAATAATTTCACGAAAGAACAAATCAGCAACATTAACAGCATCATCGCTTTTATGACATGGTATAAAGTGTGCCATTTTCGAGAATCTATCCACGACAACAAATATGCTATCCCTCCCCTTCTTTGTTCGAGGTAAACCTAAAACAAAGTCCATACATATATCCTCCCAAGGAACACTAGGTACAGGCAAAGGCATATATAAACCATGAGGATTGAGTCGTGACTTAGCTTTTTGACATGTAGTGCAGCGAGCAATAAAACGCTCAACATCCCGTATCATCTTTGGCCAAAAGAAATGTGTAGCAAGTACGTCCTCCGTCTTCTTCACGCCAAAGTGTCCCATTAATCCTCCTCCATGCGCCTCCTGCAACAACAAAAGACGAACGGAGCTAGCTGGAATGCATAGCTTGTTAGCACGAAACACAAATCCATCGTTAACAACAAACTTGTTCCACATTCTTCCTTCTTTACAATTCTGCATTACATCTTTAAAATCAGCATCATGCACATATTGATCTTTGATGGTCTCCAAACCAAATATTTTGAAGTCAAGTTGTGAAAGCATAGTATAGCGACGAGACAATGCATCAGCAATAACATTTTCTTTTCCCTTCTTGTGTTTAATGACATAAGGGAAAGTCTCAATGAATTCAACCCATTTAGCATGTCTACGATTCAGTTTAGCTTGACTTTTAATATGTTTCAAAGATTCATGATCAGAATGTATAACAAATTCTTTGGGCCATAAATAATGTTGCCATGTTTCTAAAGTCCGAACAAGAGCATATAATTCTTTATCATAAGTAGAATAATTCAGACTAGGCCCTCTCAATTTTTCAGAAAAGTATGCAACAGGTTTGCCATCTTGTAATAACACACCTCCTAATCCAATTCCACTAGCATCACATTCAAGCTCAAAAGTCTTATTAAAATCAGGAAGTTGGAGTAAAGGAGCATGTGTCAACTTATCTTTCAATACCGTGAAGGCTTCTTCCTGTGCGGTACCCCAAAGAAAAGGCACATCTTTCTTTGTAAGCTCATTGAGAGGTGCAGCAATGGTGCTGAAATCTCTCACAAAACGCCTATAGAATCCAGCGAGGCCAAGAAAACTGCTCACTTGTGTGACCGTTTTGGGCTGCGGCCAACTCTCAATAGCTTCAATCTTGGCTTTATCAACTTCAATTCCCTGTGGAGTAACAACATAGCCAAGAAAAGATACTCGGTCGGTGCAAAAGGTGCACTTCCCAAGGTTACCAAACAAACGTGCATCACGTAGAGCAATAAAAACAGCACGTAAATGTTCCAAATGTTCTTCCAAAGATCTGCTATAAATCAATATGTCATCAAAATAAACTACCACAAATCGTCCAATGAAAGCACGTAAAACTTCGTTCATTAATCTCATGAAAGTACTAGGTGCATTAGTTAACCCAAAAGGCATGACTAACCACTCATATAATCCAAACTTAGTTTTAAATGTTGTTTTCCATTCATCTCCCAATTTCATACGAATTTGATGGTAGCCACTACGCAAATCAACTTTGGAGAATATTGTAGAGCCACTCAATTCATCAAGCATATCATCTAGCCTAGGAATAGGATGACGATAACGAATAGTAATATTATTAATGCCTCTACAATCAACACACATACGTGATGTACCATCCTTTTTCGGCACTAGAATAATAGGAACAGCACAAGGACTAAGGGATTCGCGTATATAACCTTTGTCGAGAAGCTCTTGTACTTGACGCATAATCTCCTTCGTCTCCTCTGGATTGGTATGGTATGGTGCACGGTTTGGCAGTGAAGCACCGGGAATTAAGTCAATCTGATGCTCAATCCCTCGAATAGGCGGTAATCCCGGTGGCACGTCTTGTGGAAAAACGTCAGCGAACTCCTGCAAAATGTTAGTGACAGCAGGAGGCAAAGAGTGATAGAGGCAAAGGTGTCCCGTCTTTCGATGAGATGGTGGATTTCGCTTTGGTGGAAGTCGACTTTGACGATCCGACTACGAACGTGCGAGGACGTCGCGCCTTAGCAATCGCTAAACCAACTCCGAGAGGTTATTGACCACGCCGGAGCACGATCAACCTGACCACGAGGGTCTGTTTCCTGCGAGCAAACGAAGAACAAGCAAGAAACTAAGATTGCAATCTAGATATTGCGAATATAAGATGAAAGCTTTATTAATCAAGGTGGGGTTCTGTGACGCCTTTGTCTGGTTGTTGAACACAAACGAAGTACGCGAAGTTGCAGCTATGGCGAACTTTTAATCTAAACAAAACCCAAAGTCTAAACGATGCCCTAAGGGCTGTATATATGGAGGAAGAGGGGGGAATTTCGTGGCCCTTGGTGGAGGGGTCCGAAATCAACCCTATCTCTTGTTTCCCCAGACATACGGACTCTAAAAATAGCCTATACTTATGTATTTCGAAATTACATGGGCCTGGCCCAAAAATAAGGTGACGCAGCACCTAAAATAGCCTCGGGACGAAATTTATGAAGTGGCATCTTGTATATTTCGTCCAAGGCTTCATGCACCCATTATGGTGGCTTCAAAGTCCTGAAATCATCACTTGTAACTCCGTTCTTGTTCCCCTTGCGCATGTCATCATCTCCATGCTTGTTCTTGCTCCAATGTTCATCCTTCTCCAAGCTAGGCCCTTCATTTGTAAGCAAAACAAATGTATCCAATTTAGGCAGCATCATATTCTCATGAACATTAGAATCATTACCAAGAAACGAAAGTACCTGGTAATTTAGTTGGCGTGCACGAGCTCTAGTAATTGGTCCAGTATGTATAGCAGCAGGGGCTGTGGGTGTAACAATTGTATTGATGTCCTCATCACACTAGATGGTTTATTATTAGGTTTCATTTGTTGCTCAAATTCTTTTGCCACAATCTTATTTTCACTCTTATTCGTCTCCTGTTTTGCTTTATTAGCTCTATTAATATCATCTTTCAAAATGGAATCAGGAGTCATAGGAAGCAAAGTAATATTTTTATCCTTATGAACAAGAGTATAGTGATTGTTTCTACCATGGTGTACAGAATTTTTATCAAATTGCCATGGTCTACCAAGTAATAAGGAACATGCTTGCATAGGTACCACATCACAATCAACATAATCAGCATATGTAGAGATACTAAAATGCACACGAACAGTACGTGTTACCTTAACCTTGCCGCTGTTGTTGAACCATTGGATGTAGTAAGGATGTGGATGTGGTCTTGTGGTGAGAGAAAGCTTCTCCACCATCTCCATGCTAGCCAAGTTGTTGCAGCTCCCTCCGTCTATTATGAGCGCACAGAACGTTCCTTCACAACTCCCTTGGTATGGAACAAATTGTGCCTCTGATTTTGCTCAGATTGTGTGACCTGTACACTCAAAACACGTTGAGCAACTAAACATTCATACCTGTCAGCGTCTTCAGGAGCCATGTATTGCGTCTCATGATCAGAATCATCTCCACCATGTTCTTCGCGTGTAATAAGAGCCAAAGTCTCCTCATCATAGTCACTAGCAGACTCATATCCACCATCCGCGGTAGCAATCATCACACGCGGAGATTTGCATTCCCTCGCATAATGACCTCCTCCCTTACAACGACGACAAATAATATCACTTGTGTGCCCTGTTGATGCCATGGAAGAAGAAGAACGCTGTGCAGGCCCCGCAGGTGCGCTCTTGGCAGATAATGGTGGTTGTGCCTGTTTTCTTGTATCACGGCTGGAGGTGGCACCGGATGGAGGTGCTGGTGCAGTTGAAGTAGAAGATGCACGTGGTGTCCATGATGAAGGTCGGCCTGCAGAAAAGTTAGTTCGCCCCAATGCTTGTCGATCCTGCACTTCACGTTCAGCTTTACAAGCAAGATGGAATAAACGAGTGATATTAGTATACTCCTTATAGTCTAGAATGGTCTGAATCTCTCTATTTAATCCACCCAGAAAACGTGCAAGCATAGCTTCATTCTCCTCAACAATACCACATCTAATCATGCTAGTTTGTAATTCCTGATAATATTCTTCTACAGAATTTTTTCCTTGTCTTAAACGCTGCAATTTTTGAAGCAATTCACGTTGATAATATGGTGGAACCCAACGCGTACGCATAGCAGTTTTCAAAGCAACCCAAGTAGTTGGAATAGGATATAATCTACAATGTTCAGACCACCATACACATGCAAAACTAGTGAAAGCACAAACAGCAGCAGCAACTCGTCTCTCCTCAGGATATTGTAAACATGTAAATCGTTGTTCAGTTTCTAACTCCCAAGTAAGATATATATCAGGAACATATCTACCCTCAAATGGTGGAATATTCAATTTCAGTTTAGGAATATGGACATCATCTCGTACCTGAGGTGGTGGTGCAGGCCTACCATTACGAATATATACCTGAGGTCGACCTGCTGGTGGTGGTACAGGTGGCTGCACGTAGTGTTGATTTTGATCAACCTCATCCTCATAATCTCCCACATAATCATCCTCCTCCACATCAGCAGCAGGAGCCACAGAAGTATCAATAGCAGCACCAACAGTTTGGCCAAACGCAAGAGGAACACGGCTTGCTCGGCGGAGGTCTGCTTCGCGACGTGGAGGTAGTCGTTGTTGTTGTCGTTGGAGAGGTGCGTTAGGTGCAGCGGGTGGTGGTGGTGGCAGACACGCGAGCAATTCATTAAACTTGTTATCGAGCTTTGTTTCGAACGTCTTCTCAAGGCCAGTGATCTTCTCCATGGCCTCTTCAAAATTGTTCAGCACATCTTGCACCTGTTCAGTCATCATTTGCTGAAACTTATCATGAAGCTCCTTGTTCGATAAATTCTCCCAGTCAATCTCGTCGGCTTGTGATCCTGGCATGGTTAGCAGCAATAGAAACACACAAGAATATGATCCTACAGACTACTAAGAAGTGGTGGTGGTGTATCACAAATCCGTCAAGCAAATCTCAAATTCTTACCAGTTCTTACCCAGCAGCAGGCGGTGATCGGCAACCGTTGTAGTCAAAAACTCTCAAAGCTTGGATAGAGCGATTACCAGGGAGAGTCAAACACACGACGTAGATGTATGTGGAGCTGGGAAGGCTTATAGTATGGTAGCAAAAAGGGTCAGCAATAATCAATTCAGAGATGCAAAGTTGAATAAACGCTCAACGATGGTACTGTGCTGGTCCTAGGCTAGACTGTGCTAGAGACGCGAGCCTAGAACACCAACAAAATCACGGCGTGGCACGTAAACAAGGGAAAAGCACACTCTGAATTTTTGTTTCGCTCTTCTTTTTTTTTTGCGCTGCTTTTTTTTTGCGCTCTTTTTTTTTGCGCTGCTTTTTTTTTGTGAAAAATCACTATAATGGCGAGTGTCTCAAAACTCTTCTTAGCTCAAACTGACAGGATGGGCACGAAATTTTTTCGACTAATTTTTTTTTGACTGCCCGGACCCAAAAACTGGAAACGGGTCAAAAAAAACTTCCTATAATGGCACCTGTCTCAAAACACTCAGAAACACCTAAAAATAGGATAGCCAGAAATTTTTTCGAAAAATGCGTTTTCGAAAATTTTTGGGCCTAAACGGAGCGTGGCTACCCGACTCAATTTTTTTTTTCCGAAACCTACTCCGGCAAGGAAACACGAATCGGAATCTAGATGGATCCCGAAAACAAACCTAATAAGCAAGGAACTCGGATTGGTGGTGGATATATGGTGGTGGTATATGGCAGCGGTGGTGGTAGTATATGGATATGGATCGGTGGTGGTATATGGACACGGATTGGTGGTGGTATATGGATACGGATTCGGAGCGGTGGTGGTAGATGGCAGGGGCGATGATGATGGTGCGGCGGCGGCGTGACAACTTATGACCAGAACTCGAAACTCTAAAAGACTAGACTCTAAGACCAGCAACTAGACACGACGATGCAACCGCAAATTCAACAAAGCAAAACCCTAAAAAGATTATGCAAAGGCTCAGATTGGTTCGGATATGATGAACTAACCCTAAATTTTTTTTTGTGCCTTTTTCATGTACTGTAGGTATGAAGAACAGACTCGATCTAAACTACGAAATACTGTAAAATCTCACCGAGCAACCTGGAAATCTGATACCACTTGATAGAGGCAAAGGTGTCCCGTCTTTCGATGAGATGGTGGATTTCGCTTTGGTGGAAGTCGACTTTGACGATCCGACTACGAACGTGCGAGGACGTCGCGCCTTAGCAATCGCTAAACCAACTCCGAGAGGTTATTGACCACGCCGGAGCACGATCAACCTGACCACGAGGGTCTGTTTCCTGCGAGCAAACGAAGAACAAGCAAGAAACTAAGATTGCAATCTAGATATTGCGAATATAAGATGAAAGCTTTATTAATCAAGGTGGGGTTCTGTGACGCCTTTGTCTGGTTGTTGAACACAAACGAAGTACGCGAAGTTGCAGCTATGGCGAACTTTTAATCTAAACAAAACCCAAAGTCTAAACGATGCCCTAAGGGCTGTATATATGGAGGAAGAGGGGGGAATTTCGTGGCCCTTGGTGGAGGGGTCCGAAATCAACCCTATCTCTTGTTTCCCCACACATACGGACTCTAAAAATAGCCTATACTTATGTATTTCGAAATTACATGGACCTGGCCCAATAATAAGGTGACGCAGCACCTAAAATAGCCTCGGGACGAAATTTATGAAGTGGCATCTTGTATATTTCGTCCAAGGCTTCATGCACCCATTATGGTGGCTTCAAAGTCCTGAAATCATCACTTGTAACTCCGTTCTTGTTCCCCTTGCGCATGCCATCATCTCCATGCTTGTTCTTGCTCCAATGTTCATCCTTCTCCAAGCTAGGCCCTTCATTTGTAAGCAAAACAAATGTATCCAATTTAGGCAGCATCATATTCTCATGAACATTAGAATCATTACCAAGAAACGAAAGTACCTGGTAATTTAGTTGGCGTGCACGAGCTCTAGTAATTGGTCCAGTATGTATAGCAGCAGGGGCTGTGGGTGTAACAATTGTATTGATGTCCTCATCAGCGGGTCCTGCACAGCGTTCTTCTTCTTCCATGGCATCAACAGGGCACACAAGTGATATTATTTGTCGTCGTTGTAAGGGAGGAGGTCATTATGCGAGGGAATGCAAATCTCCGCGTGTGATGATTGCTACCGCGGATGGTGGATATGAGTCCGCTAGTGACTATGATGAGGAGACATTGGCTCTTATTACACGTGAAGAACATGGTGGAGATGATTCTGATCATGAGACGCAATACATGGCTCCTGAAGACGCTGACAGGTATGAATGTTTAGTTGCTCAACGTGTTTTGAGTGTGCAGGTCACACAAGCTGAGCAAAATCAGAGGCACAATTTGTTCCATACCAAGGGAGTTGTGAAGGAACGTTCTGTGCGCGTCATAATAGACGGAGGGAGCTGCAACAACTTGGCTAGCATGGAGATGGTGGAGAAGCTTTCTCTCACCACAAGACCACATCCACATCCTTACTACATCCAATGGTTCAACAACAGCGGCAAGGTTAAGGTAACACGTACTGTTCGTGTGCATTTTAGTATCTCTACATATGCTGATTATGTTGATTGTGATGTGGTACCTATGCAAGCATGTTCCTTATTACTGGGTAGACCATCGCAATTTGATAAAAATTCTGTACACCATGGTAGAAACAATCACTATACTCTTGTTCATAAGGATAAAAATATTACTTTGCTTCCTATGACTCCTGATTCCATTTTGAAAGATGATATTAATAGAGCTAATAAAGCACAACAGGAGAAGAATAAGAGTGAAAATCAGATTGTGGCAAAAGTATTTGAGCAACAAATGAAGCCTAATAATAAACCATCTAGTGTTGCTTCTGAAATTAAATTGAAAAGTGCATGTTTATTTGCCACCAAATCTGATATTGATGAGCTAGATTTCAGCAAATCTGTTTGCTATGCTTTTGTGTGCAAAGAGGCATTATTTTCATTCGAGGACGTGCCTTCCTCTTTGCCTCCTGCTGTCACTAACATTTTGCAGGAGTTCGCTGACGTTTTTCCACAAGACGTGCCACCGGGATTACCGCCTATTCGAGGGATTGAGCATCAGATTGACTTAATTCCCGGTGCTTCACTGCCAAACCGTGCACCATACCGTACTAATCCAGAGGAGACGAAGGAGATTATGCGTCAAGTACAAGAGCTTCTCGACAAAGGTTATATACGCGAATCCCTTAGTCCTTGTGCCGTTCCTATTATTCTAGTGCCGAAAAAGGATGGTACATCACGTGTGTGTGTTGATTGTAGAGGCATTAATAATATTACTATTCGTTATCGTCATCCTATTCCTAGGCTAGATGATATGCTTGATGAATTGAGTGGCTCTACAATATTCTCCAAAGTTGATTTGCGTAGTGGCTACCATCAAATTCGTATGAAATTGGGAGATGAATGGAAAACAGCATTTAAAACTAAGTTTGGATTATATGAGTGGTTAGTCATGCCTTTTGGGTTAACTAATGCACCTAGTACTTTCATGAGATTAATGAACGAAGTTTTACGTGCTTTCATTGGACGATTTGTGGTAGTTTACTTTGATGACATATTGATTTATAGCAGATCTTTGGAAGAACATTTGGAACATTTACGTGCTGTTTTTATTGCTCTACGTGATGCACGTTTGTTTGGTAACCTTGGGAAGTGCACCTTTTGCACCGACCGAGTATCTTTTCTTGGCTATGTTGTTACTCCACAGGGAATTGAAGTTGATAAAGCCAAGATTGAAGCTATTGAGAGTTGGCCGCAGCCCAAAACGGTCACACACGTGAGGAGTTTTCTTGGCCTCGCTGGATTCTATAGGCGTTTTGTGAGAGATTTCAGCACCATTGCTGCACCTCTCAATGAGCTTACAAAGAAAGATGTGCCTTTTCTTTGGGGTACCGCACAGGAAGAAGCCTTCTCCGCATTGAAAGATAAGTTGACACATGCTCCTTTACTCCAACTTCCTGATTTTAATAAGACTTTTGAGCTTGAATGTGATGCTAGTGGAATTGGATTAGGAGGTGTGTTATTACAAGATGGCAAACCCGTTGCATACTTTTCTGAAAAATTGAGTGGGCCTAGTCTGAATTATTCTACTTATGATAAAGAATTATATGCTCTTGTTCGGACTTTAGAAACATGGCAACATTATTTATGGCCCAAAGAATTTGTTATACATTCTGATCATGAATCTTTGAAACATATTAAAAGTCAAGCTAAACTGAATCGTAGACATGCTAAATGGGTTGAATTCATTGAGACTTTCCCTTATGTCATTAAACACAAGAAGGGAAAAGAAAATGTTATTGCTGATGCATTGTCTCGTCGCTATACTATGCTTTCACAACTTGACTTCAAAATATTTGGTTTGGAGACCATCAAAGATCAATATGTGCATGATGCTGATTTTAAAGATGTAATGTAGAATTGTAAAGAAGGAAGAATGTGGAACAAGTTTGTCGTTAACGATGGATTTGTGTTTCGTGCTAACAAGCTATGCATTCCAGCTAGCTCCGTTCGTCTTTTGTTGTTGCAGGAGGCGCATTGATAGAGGCGGAGGTGTCCCGTCTTTGGATGAGATGATGGATTTCGCTTTGGTGGAAATTGATTTTGACGATCCGACTACGAACGTGCGAGGACGTCGCGCCTTAGCAATCGCTAAACCAACTCCGAGAGGTTATTGACCACGCCGGAGCACGATCAACCTGACCACGAGGGTCTGTTTCCTGCGAGCAAACGAAGAACAAGCAAGAAACTGAGATTGCAATCTGGATATTGCAAATATAAGATGAAAGCTTTATTGATCAAGGTGGGGTTCTGTGACGCCTTTGTCTGGTCGTTGAACACAAACGAAGTACGCGAAGTTGCAGCTATGGCGAACTTTTAATCTAAACAAAACCCAAAGTCTAAACGATGCCCTAAGGGCTGTATATATGGAGGAAGAGGGGGGAATTTCGTGGCCCTTGGTGGAGGGGTCCGAAATCAACCCTATCTCTTGTTTCCCCACACATACGGACTCTAAAAATAGCCTATACTTATGTATTTCGAAATTACATGGGCCTGGCCCAAAAATAAGGTGACGCAGCACCTAAAATAGCCTCGGGACGAAATTTATGAAGTGGCATCTTGTATATTTCGTCCAAGGCTTCATGCACCCATTATGGTGGCTTCAAAGTCCTGAAATCATCACTTGTAACTCCGTTCTTGTTCCCCTTGCGCATGTCATCATCTCCATGCTTGTTCTTGCTCCAATGTTCATCCTTCTCCAAGCTAGGCCCTTCATTTGTAAGCAAAACAAATGTATCGAATTTAGGCAGCATCATATTCTCATGAACATTAGAATCATTACCAAGAAACGAAAGTACCTGGTAATTTAGTTGGCGTGCACGAGCTCTAGTAATTGGTCCAGTATGTATAGCAGCAGGGGTTGTGGGTGTAACAATTGTATTGATGTCCTCATCAAATGAAGTGCTATTGGATTTAAAGGAGATATAATGTTGGAATATGGAACAATAGTAACTCCAAGGATGAGTTAAAGATATACAAGTGTTGAAGTGGGCCATAACCCACAGGACCCAGGATTTGATAAGGAAACAAGCACAATCTCGTTGAAGAAAAGAATTCTGAAGGAAGCTATGATTTCATCAGCAGACGTTCCATAGGAGGTTAAGTAAACCCGAGAGTTGTGAAGAAGCGATAGAGATTTTGTTTGGCTTGCAGAACAAATGGATTTACCCGAACCCAGTTCGTGGAGAAGAGAAGTTCTGCAATGCTTGTGAGGATGCCCAAGTGTTAGACTACGTGATTCACTATCTGCGTATGTGGTAATGATTCAAGTACGGGATGGATTGGCCCCCATATCGGAGACTTCTATCATGGGCTATCATATGTTGATAGAAAATCAGAGAGCCTTAAAACCCTAGAAGAGTGTCGACACGACAAACCAAAGGCCATAGAATGGCAGGACGATGGAAACCCTATATAGGCCCTATTGCCAATCGTAGGTTATGCGGTGAGGTTCAACCCAGACCCATTTCCTGCAGGAGAAACCAAAAATTGTCGACCACCATGAGGTTTTCGATAGTTGTTTAGCATTGGCGCCAGACCTGTCAAGTCTCAGAAGGATCCTATTTTGATGCAAGGACTCCTGATTTTGAGGAAAAGGCCATGCTCTTACTGGAAGAGCAAAAGTGAAGGAGTTATCTTGGAGAATATGAGAAGACCGGCACCGGCAACGCAAAGGACGGAGTACATGAGTTTTGTCGGAACCGTAACCATGATTCTAAGGGTGGTAGCACCCCATACCATGTGTTGATGAATGGATTTTCAAGGAGACCCCCCAAACCTAACCTTCTTTCTAGCCTCTCCGAATCTCGAGGGCGAGATTCATTTTAAGTGTGGTAGTTTGTAACATCCCAAAATTCTAAAATTTGGAATGTTATATTAAATAAATAATTGTGATTGCTTGTTTGATTTTTGTGTGATTGATTGTGTGAAACTGAGTGGAAATTGAAACTTTTTGAAAGTTGAATGAGAGGGAATAAAAGGACTTTCCCAAAACTTTCATCTTGCATTTTGATCTCAAAGAATTCAAATTCATTTCATCACAAGATCCTAGAGTGAAGATAACATGACTTCTTACATTTAAAGAAATGAAAAGGGGTTTGAAAATGATTTGAATTCCATTTGAAATATTTCAAACTTAGAAACTTTAAGCAACTCAATGAGTTCATGAGGGAAGATAAAATGACTTCTTCAAAATTGAAGAAAGAGAGTTGGGAGTTTCAAATAAATAATTTGGAAGTCACTTTGAAGTTATTTGGAACTCCTTTTCCTTTTGAAGTTGTTTGAAATTTCAAATTCAAAATCCTCTTGGAAGTTATCTAGTTTTAATTCAAATTATTTTTATCCTAAAAATAAATGAATGGAAATAAGGGTAAAATGATTCCCTTCAATGGAAAATTAGGAGAAAATAAATTTGAAATCATTTTGCTATTTTAAAAATGATTTTCATTTATTTTAAAAGCAACAATAACACCGTTTGACTTTTATGATTTTTTTTTAATTTAGTTGAATTTGAAAAATAGTTCATCTTATTCGGCGTATTTTTCTAAACATTTTGGTATATGATATGCCTATGTATATATTTTTATTTAATTTACTTCTGTTGGAGTCTCCTTTCTGAAAAAGAAAACAAAAAAAAACACGCGCGCCCGCCAGCCGGCCCATGGCCTTCGGCCCAAGAGCCAGCCAACGCACCGAGCTCGCCCAGCAGCGCACGAGGCCGCCCGAGGCCTTACGCTTCACTCGCCCGCACTCCTCTTCGCTCGGTCGCCCCGCCCACACCCGCTTATTGATGGGCCCCGCGCCCATCGTCCCCAACCTCCCGCTCGCTCCGCTCGGGATAGAGCACGCGCTCGTGCTCCAGCAACCACCGGCGCCATTGCCCACGGGATAAGCCTTATCCCTCGCTGCCCGAGCTCCTGACCGCGCCTATAAAACCCACAAGACCCCCTCTCTCCGTTCTGCCAATTCGCTCGCCCCCTCGCTCATCACAGCCACCGCCTTCGTTAGTTGGATCTCGCCGGAGCCGAAGGACCTCGGCGTCGTTTTTGTCGCCCGTAGACCACCCCCGCCTCAACTCTCTCTGTCAATCTCATTCTCTCGATCTACCGCACCTCGTTGACATCTTGCTTTGCCCCTAGGTTCGCTGGAGACGCCGCCCCGACGAGATCATGGTAATGCATAGCAACGAGAGGGGAGAGTGTTGTCTACGTACCCTCGTAGACCGGAAGCGGAAGCGTTAGCACAACGCGGTTGATGTAGTCGTACATCTTCACGGCCCGACCGATCAAGCAACGAAACTACGACACTTCCGAGTTCTAGCACACGTTCATCTCGATGACGATCCTTGGACTTCGATCCAGCAAAGTGTCGGGGAAGAGTTGCGTCAGCACGACGGCGTGGTGACGATCTTGATGTTCTACCGTCGCAGGGCTTCGCCTAAGCACTGCTACAATATTATCAAGGATTATGGTGGAGGGGGCACCGCACACGGCTAAGAGAACGATCACGAAGATCAACTTCTGTCTAGAGGTGCCCCCTGCCCCTGTATATAAAGGAGCAAGGGGGAGAGGCCGGCCGGCCCTTGGGGCACGCCAAGGAGGGGGGAGTCCTCCTCCTAGTAGGAGTAGGACTCCCCTTTCCTAGTCCAACTAGGAAGAGAGAAGGGGGAAGGAAAGAGAGGGAGAGGGAGAGGGAAAGAGGGGCCGCGCCCCCCTCCCCTAGTCCAATTCGGACTCCCCATGGGAGGGGGCGCACCACCTCCTGGGCTGCTGCCCTCTCTCTCCCCTCGGGCCCACTAAGGCCCAATACTTCCCTAGGGGGTTCCGGTAACCCTTCCAGCACTCCGGTTTTCTCCGAAATCACCCGAAACACTTCCGGCGTCCGAATATAGCCGTCCAATATATCGATCTTTATGTCTCGACCATTTCGAGACTCCTCGTCATGTCCGTGATCATATCCGGGACTCCGAAAAACCTTGGGTAGATCAAAATATATAAACTCATAATGAAACTGTCATCGTAACGTTAACCGTGCGGACCCTACGGGTTCGAGAATAATGTAGACATGACCGAGACACGTCTCCGGTCAAAAACCAATAGCGGAACCTGGATGCTCGTATTGACTCCTACATATTCTATGAAGATCTTTTATCGATCAGACCGCATAACAACATACATTGTTCCCTTTGTCATTGGTATGTTACTTGCCCGAGATTCAATCGTCGGTATCTCAATACCTAGTTCAATCTCGTTACCGGCAAGTCTCTTTACTCGTTTCGTAATAGATATTTTAACGTGAATGTAGCTGTCTCTAATGCATAACCCCAAAATGATAGTGGTAAATCGGTAAGAGACATCATAGATTGCAGTATATCAAATAAAGTACGGTTATGACATTCGGACACACCATTACGTTGTGGTGTTCCAGGTGGCATGAGTTTGTGAAACTATTCCACATTGTTTTAATTGAAGACCAAACTCGTAACTCAAATATTTGTCTCTGCGATCAGATCATAGAAACTTTATTTTCTTGTCACGATGATTTTCCACTTCACTCTGAAGTTCTTTGAACTTTTCAAATGTTTTAGACTTATGTTTCATCAAGTAGATATACCCATATCTGCTCAAATCATCTATGAAGGTCAGAAAATAACGATACCCGCCGCGAGCCTCAACATTCATCGGACTGCATACATCAATATGTATTATTTCCAATAAGTCAGTTGCTTGCTCCATTGTTCCGGAGAGCGGAGTCTTAGTCATCTTGCCCATGAGGCACGGTTCGCAAGCATTAACTGATTCATAATCAAGTGATTCCAAAATCCCATCAGCATGGATTTTCTTCATGCGCTTTACACCAATATGATCTAAACGGCAGTGCCACAAATAAGTTGCACTATCATTATTAACTTTGCATCTTTTGGCTTCAATATTATGAGAATGTGTATCACCACAATCGAGATCCAAAAAACCATTTTCATTGGTTGTATGACCATAGAAGGTTTTATTCATGTAAATAGAACAGCAATTTATTCTCTTACTTAAATGAATAACCGTATTGCAATAAACATGATCAAATCATATTCATGCTCAACGCAAACACAAAATAACACTTATTTAGGTTCAACACTAATCCCGAAAGTATAGGGAGTGTGCGATGATGATCATATCAATCTTGGAACCACTTCCAACACACATCGTCACTTCACCCTTAACTAGTCTCTGTTCATTTTGCAACTCCCGTTTCAAGTTACTACTCTTAGCAACTGAACCAGTATCAAATACCGAGGGGTTGCTACGAACGCTAGTAAAATACACATCAATAATCTGTATATCAAATATACCTTTGTTCACTTTGCCATCCTTCTTATCCACCAAATACTTGGGGTAGTTCTGCTTCTAGTGTCCAGTCCCTTTGCAGTAGAAGTACTTAGTCTCAGGCTTAGGACCAGACTTGGGCTTCTTCACTTGAGCAGCAACTTGCTTGCCGTTCTTCTTGAAGTTCCCCTTCTTCCCTTTGCCCTTTTCTTGAAACTAGTGGTCTTGTCTACCATCAACACTTGATATTTTTCTTGATTTCTACCTTTGTCGATTTCAGCATTACGAAGAGCTTGGGAATCGTTTCCGTTATCCCTTGCATATCATAGTTCATCACGAAGTTCTACTAACTTGGTGATGGTGACTAGAGAATTCTGTCAATCACTATTTTATCTGGAAGATTAACACCCACTTGATTCAAGCGATTGTAGTACCCAGACAATCTGAGCACATGCTCACTGCTTGAGCTATTCTCCTCCATCTTTTAGCTATAGAACTTGTTGGAGACTTCATATCTCTCAACTCGGGTATTTGCTTGAAATATTAACTTCAACTCCTGGAATATCTCATATGGTCCATGACGTTCAAAACGTCTTTGAAGTCCCGATTCTAAGCCGTTTAAGCATGGAGCACTAAACTATCAAGTAGTCATCATATTGAGCTAGCCAAATGTTCATAACATCTGCATCTGCTCCTGTAGTAGGTTTGTCACCTAGCGGTGCATCAAAGACATAATTCTTCTGTGCAGCAATGAGGATAAACCTCAGATCACGGATCCAATCCGCATCATTGCTACTAACATCTTTCAACTTAGTTTTCTCCAGGAACATATCAAAAATAAAACAGGGGAGCTAAACGCGAGCTATTGATCTACAACACAGATATGCTAATACTACCAGGACTAAGTTCATGATAAATTAAAGTTCAATTAATCATATTACTTAAGAACTCCCACTTAGATAGACATCCCTCTAATCCTCTAAGTAATCACGTGATCCAAATCAACTAAACCATGTCCGATCATCACGTGAGATGGAGTAGTTTCAATGGTGAACATCACTATGTTGATCATATCTACTATATGATTCACGCTCGACCTTTCGGTCTCCGTGTTCCGAGGCCATATCTGTTATATGCTAGGCTCGTCAAGTTTAACCTGAGTATTCCGCGTGTGCAACTGTTTTGCACCCGTTGTATTTGAACGTAGAGCCTATCACACCCGATCATCACGTGGTGTCTCAGCATGAAGAACTTTCGCACCGGTGCATACTCAGGGAGAACACTTATACTTTGATAATTTAGTGAGGGATTATCTTATAATGCTACCGTCAATCAAAGCAAGATAACATGCACAAAAGATAAACATCACATGCAATCAATATAAGTGATATGATATGGCCATCATCATCTTGTACTTGTGATCTCCATCTCTGAAGTACCGTCATGATCACTATCGTCACCGGCGTGACACCTTGATCTCCATCGTAGCATCGTTGTCGTCTCGCCAATCTTATGCTTCCACGACTATCGCTACCGCTTAGTGATAAAGTAAAGCATTACAACGCGATTGCATTGCATACAATAAAGCGACAACCATATGGCTCCTTCCAGTTGCCGATAACTCGGTTACAAAACATGATCATCTCATACAATAAAATTTAGCATCATGTCTTGACCATATCACATCACAACATGCCCTGCAAAAACAAGTTAGACGTCCTCTACTTTGTTGTTGCAAGTTTTACGTGGCTGCTACGGGTTTTAGCAAGAACCGTTCTTACCTACGCATCAAAAACCACAACGATAGTTTGTCAAGTTGGTGCTGTTTTAACCTTCGCAAGGACCGGGCGTAGCCACACTCGGTTCAACTAAAGTTGGAGAAACTGACACCCGCCAGCCACCTGTGTGCAAAGCATGTCGGTAGAACCAGTCTCGCGTAAGCCTACGCGTAATGTCGGCCCGGGCCGCTTCATCCAACAATACCGTCGAACCAAAGTATGACATGCTGGTAAGCAGTATGACTTATATTGCCCACAACTCACTTGTGTTCTACTCGTGCATAACATCAACGCATAAAACCTAGGCTCGGATGCCACTGTTGGGGAACATAGTAATTTCACAAAATTTCCTACGCACACGCAAGATCATGGTGATGCATAGCAACGAGAGGGGAGAGTGTTGTCTACGTACCCTCGTAGACCGGAAGCGGAAGCGTTAGCACAACGCGGTTGATGTAGTTGTACGTCTTCACGGCCCGACCGATCAAGCACCGAAACTACGGCACCTCTGAGTTATAGCACACGTTCAGCTCGATGACGATCCCCGGACTCCGATCCAGCAAAGTGTCGGGGAAGAGTTCCGTCAGCAGACCGCATAACAACATACGTAGTTCCCTTTGTCATCGGTATGTTAGTTGCCCGAGATTCGATCGTCGGTATCTCAATACCTAGTTCAATCTCGTTACCGGCAAGTCTCTTTACTCGTTCCATAATACATCATCCCGCAACTAACTCATTTAGTTGCAATGCTTGCAAGGCTTATAGTGATGTGCATTACCGAGTGGGCCCAGAGATACCTCTCCGACAATCGGAGTGACAAATCCTAATCTCGAAATACGCCAACCCAACAAGTACCTTCGGAGACACCTGTAGAGCACCTTTATAATCACCCAGTTACGTTGTGACGTTTGGTAGCACACAAAGTGTTCCTCCGGTAAACGGGAGTTGCATAATCTCATAGTCATAGGAACATGTATAAGTCATGAAGAAAGCAATAGCAATAAACTAAACAATCAAGTGCTATGCTAACGGAATGGGTCAAGTCAATCACATCATTCTCCTAATGATGTGATCCCGTTAATCAAATGACAACTCTTTGTCTATGGCTAGGAAACATAACCATCTTTGATCAACGAGCTAGTCAAGTAGAGGCATACTAGTGACACTCTGTTTGTCTATGTATTCACACATGTATCATGTTTTCGGTTAATACAATTCTAGCATGAATAATAAACATTTATTATGATATAAGGAAATAAATAATAACTTTATTATTGCCTCTAGGGCATATTTCCTTCAGTCTCCCACTTGCACTAGAGTCAATAATCTAGTTCACATCGCCATGTGATTTAACACCAATAGTTCACATCACCATGTGATTAACACCCATTGTTCACATCGTCATGTGACCAACACCCAAAGGGTTTACTAGAGTCAATAATCTAGTTCACATCGCTATGTGATTAACACCCAAAGAGTACTAAGGTGTGATCATGTTTTGCTTGTGAGAGAAGTTTAGTCAACGGGTCTGCCACATTCAGATCCGTAAGTATTTTGCAAATTTCTATGTCAACAATGCTCTGCACGGAACTATTCTAGCTAATTGCTCCCACTTTCAATATGTATCCAGATTGAGATTTAGAGTCATCTGGACCAGTGTCAAAATTTGCATCGACGTAACCCTTTACGACGAACCTTTTTGTCACCTCCATAATCGAGAAACATATCCTTATTCCACTAAGGATAATTTGACCACTGTCCAGTGATCTACTCCTAGATCACTATTATACTCCATTGCCAAAAACAGTGTAGGGTATACAATAGATCTGGTACACAGCATGGCATATTTTATAGAACCTATGGCTGAGGCATAGGGAATGACTTTCATTCTCTCTCTATCTTCTGCCGTGGTCGGGTTTTGAGTCTTACTCAACTTCACACCTTGTAACACAGGCAAGAACTCCTTTTTGGCTGTTCCATTTTGAACTACTTCAAAATCTTGTCAAGGTATGTATTCATTGAAAAAACTTATCAAGCGTCTTGATCTATCTTTGTAGATCTTGATGCTCAATATGTAAGCAGCTTCACCGAGGTCTTTCTTTGAAAAAATTACTTTCAAACATTCCTTTATGCTTTGCAGAATAATTCTACATCATCTCCGATCAACAATATGTCATACATATACTTATCAGAAATGTTGTAGTGCTCCCACTCACTTTCTTGTAAATACAGGCTTCACCGCAAGTCTGTATAAAACTATATGCTTTGATCAACTTATCAAAGCGTATATTCCAACTCCGTGATGCTTGCACAAGTCCATAGATGGATCGCTGGAGCTTGCATATTTTGTTAGTACCTTTAGGATTGACAAAACTTTCTTGTTGCATCATATACAACTCTTCTTTAATAAATCCATTAAGGAATGTAGTTTTGTTTATCCATTTGCCAGATTTCATAAAATGTGGCAATTGCTAACATGATTCGGACAGACTTAAGCATCGCTACGGGTGAGAAGGTCTCATCGTAGTCAATCCCTTGAACTTGTCGAAAACCTTTTGCAACAAGTCGAGCTTTATAGAGAGTAACATTACCGTCAGTGTCAGTCTTCTTCTGGAAGATCCATTTATTCTCAATTGCTTGCCGATCAACGGGCAAGTCAACCAAAGTCCACACTTGGTTCTCATACATGGATCCCATCTCAGATTTCATGGCTTCTAGCCATTTTGCGGAATCTGGGCTCACCATCGCTTCTTCATAGTTCGTAGGTTCATCATGATCTAGTAGCATGACTTTCAGAACAGGATTACCGTACCACTCTGGTGCGGATCTTACTCTGGTTGATCTACGAGCTTCGGTAGTAACTTGATCTGAAGTTTCATGATCATTATCATTAGCTTCCTCACTAATTGGTGTAAGTGTCACAGAAACCGGTTTATGTGATGTACTACTTTCCAATAAGGGAGCAGGTATAGTTACCTCATCAAGTTCTACTTTTCTCCCACTCACTTCTTTCGAGAGAAACTCCTTCTCCAGAAAGGATCTATTCTCAGCAACATATTTGCCTTTGGATCTGTGATAGAAGGTGTACCCAACAATTTCGTTTGGGTATCCTATGAAGATGCACTTCTCTGATTTGGGTTCAAGCTTATCAGTTTGAAACCTTTTCACATAAGCATTGCCGCCCCAAACTTTAAGAAACGACAACTTTGGTTTCTTGCCAAACCACAGTTCATAAGGCATTGTCTCAACAGATTTTGATGGTGCCCTATTTAACGTGAATGTAGCTGTCTCTAATGCATAACCCCAAAACGATAGTGGTAAATCGGTAAGAGACATCATAGATTGCACTATATCAAATAAAGTACGGTTATGACGTTCGGACACACCATTACGTTGTGGTGTTCCAGGTGGCATGAGTTTGTGAAACTATTCCACATTGTTTTAATTGAAGAGCAAACTCGTAACTCAAATATTTGTCTCTGCGATCAGATCGTAGAAACTTTATTTTCTTGTCACGATGATTTTCCACTTCACTCTGAAGTTCTTTGAACTTTTCAAATGTTTCAGACTTATGTTTAGTCAATTAGATATACCCATATCTGCTCAAATCATCTGTGAAGGTCAGAAAATAACGATACCCGCCGCGAGCCTCAACATTCATCGGACTGCATACATCAGTATGTATTATTTCCAATAAGTCAGTTTCTTGCTCCATTGTTTCGGAGAGCGGAGTCTTAGTCATCTTGCCCATGAGGCACGGTTCGCAAGCATCAAGTGATTCCAAAAGCCCATCAGCATGGATTTTCTTCATGCGCTTTACACCAATATGATCTAAACGGCAGTGCCACAAATAAGTTGCACTATCATTATTAACTTTGCATCTTTTGGCTTCAATATTATGAGAATGTGTATCACCACAATCGAGATCCAACAAACCATTTTCATTGGTTGTATGACCATAGAAGGTTTTATTCATGTAAACAGAACAACAATTTATTCTCTTACTTAAATGAATAACCGTATTGCAATAAACATGATCAAATCATATTCATGCTCAACGCAAACACAAAATAACACTTATTTAGGTTTAACACTAATCCCGAAAGTATAGGGAGTGTGCGATGATGATCATATCAATCTTGGAACCACTTCCAACACACATCGTCACTTCACCCTTAACTAGTCTCTGTTCATTTTGCAACTCCCGTTTCAAGTTACTACTCTTAGCAACTGAACCAGTATCAAATACCGAGGGGTTGCTACGAACGCTAGTAAAATACACATCAATAATCTGTATATCAAATATACCTTTGTTCACTTTGCCATCCTTCTTATCCACCAAATACTTGGGGTAGTTCTGCTTCTAGTGACCAGTCCCTTTGCAGTAGAAGCACTTAGTCTCAGGCTTAGGACCAGACTTGGGCTTCTTCACTTGAGCAGCAACTTGCTTGCCATTCTTCTTGAAGTTCCCCTTCTTCCCTTTGCCCTTTTCTTGAAACTAGTGGTCTTGTCTACCATCAACACTTGATATTTTTCTTGATTTCTACCTTTGTCGATTTCAGCATTACGAAGAGCTTGGGAATCGTTTCCGTTATCCCTTGCATATCATAGTTCATCACGAAGTTCTACTAACTTGGTGATGGTGACTAGAGAATTCTGTCAATCACTATTTTATCTGGAAGATTAACTCCCACTTGATTCAAGCGATTGTAGTACCCAGACAATCTGAGCACATGCTCACTGCTTGAGCTATTCTCCTCCATCTTTTAGCTATAGAACTTGTTGGAGACTTAAATTGGATACATTTGTTTTGCTTACAAATGAAGGGCCTAGCTTGGAGAAGGATGAACATTGGAGCAAGAACAAGCATGGAGATGATGCCATGCGCAAGGGGAACAAGAACGGAGTTACAAGTGATGATTTCAGGACTTTGAAGCCACCATAATGGGTGCGTGAAGCCTTGGACGAAATATACAAGATGCCACTTCATAAATTTCGTCCCGAGGCTATTATAGGTGCTGCGTCACCTTTTTATTGGGCCAGGCCCATGTAATTTCGAAATACATAAGTATAGGCTATTTTTAGAGTCCGTATGTGTGGGGAAACAAGAGATAGGGTTGATTTCGGACCCCTCCACCAAGGGCCACGAAATTCCCCTCTCTTCCTCCATATATACAGCCCTTAGGGCACCGTTTAGACTTTGGGTTTTGTTTAGATTAAAAGTTCGCCATAGCTGCAACTTCGCGTACTTCGTTTGTGTTCAACGACCAGACAAAGGCGTCACAGAACCCCACCTTGATCAATAAAGCTTTCATCTTATATTCGCAATATCCAGATTGCAATCTCCGTTTCTTGCTTGTTCTTCGTTTGCTTGCAGGAAACAGACCCTCGTGGTCAGGTTGATCGTGCTCCGGCGTGGTGAATAACCTCTCGGAGTTGGTTTAGCGATTGCTAAGGCGCGACGTCCTCGCACGTTCGTAGTCGGATCGTCAAATTCGACTGCCACCAAAGCGATATCCATCATCTCATCGAAAGACGGGACACCTTTGCCTCTATCATAACGGAATGGGTCAAGTCAATCACATCATTCTCCTAATGATGTGATCCCGTTAATCAAATGACAACTCTTTGTCTATGGCTAGGAAACATAACCATCTTTGATCAACGAGCTAGTCAAGTAGAGGCATACTAGTGACACTCTGTTTGTCTATGTATTCACACATGTATCATGTTTCCGATTAATACAATTCTAGCATGAATAATAAACATTTATCATGATATAAGGAAATAAATAATAACTTTATTATTGCCTCTAGGGCATATTTTCTTCAGTCTCCCACTTGCACTAGAGTCAATAATCTAGTTCACATCGCCATGTCATTTAACACCAATAGTTCACATCACCATGTGATTAACACCCATCGTTCACATCGTCATGTGACCAACACCCAAAGGGTTTATTAGAGTCAATAATCTAGTTCACATCGCTATGTGATTAACACCCAAAGAGTACTAAGGTGTGATCATGTTTTGCTTGTGAGAGAAGTTTAGTCAACGGGTCTGCCACATTCAGATCCGTAAGTATTTTGCAAATTTCCATGTCAACAATGCTCTGCACGGAACTATTCTAGCTAATTGCTCCCACTTTCAATATGTATCCAGATTGAGATTTAGAGTCATCTGGACCAGTGTCAAAATTTGCATCGACGTAACCCTTTAAGACGAACCTTTTTGTCACCTTCATAATCGAGAATCTTATCCTTATTCCACTAAGGATAATTTGACCGCTGTCTAGTTATCTACTCCTAGATCACTATTATACTCCCTTGCCAAAAATAGTGTAGGGTATACAATAGATCTGGTACACAACATGGCATATTTTATAGAACCTATGGCTGAGGCATAGGGAATGACTTTCATTCTCTCTCTATCTTCTGTCGAGGTCGGTTTTTGAGTCTTACTCAACTTCACACCTTGTAACACAGGCAAGAACTCATTTTTGACTATTCCATTTTGAACTACTTCAAAATCTTGTCAAGGTATGTATTCATTGAAAAAACTTATCAAGCGTCTTGATCTATCTCTGTAGATCTTGATGCTGATGAGGACATCAATACCATTGTTACACCCACAGCCCCTACTGCTACATATACGGGACCAATTACTAGAGCTCGCGCACGCCAATTAAATTATCAGGTACTTTCGTTTCTTGGTAATGATTCTAATGTTCATGAGAATATGATGCTGCCTAAATTGGATACATTTGTTTTGGTTACAAATAAAGGGCCTAGCTTGGAGAAGGATGAACATTGGAGCAAGAACAAGCATGGAGATGATGCCATGCGCAAGGGGAACAAGAACGGAGTTACAAGTGATGATTTCAGGACTTTGAAGCCACCATAATGGGTGCATGAAGCCTTGGACGAAATATACAAGATGCCACTTCATAAATTTCGTCCCGAGGCTATTATAGGTGCTGCGTCACCTTTTTATTGGGCCAGGCCCATGTAATTTCGAAATACATAGGTATAGGCTATTTTTAGAGTCCGTATGTGTGGGGAAACAAGAGATAGGGTTGATTTCGGACCCCTCCACCAAGGGCCACGAAATTCCCCCTCTCTTCCTCCATATATACAGTCCTTAGGGCACCGTTTAGACTTTGGGTTTTGTTTAGATTAAAGTTCGCCATAGCTGCAACTTCGCGTACTTCGTTTGTGTTCAACGACCAGACAAAGGCGTCACAGAACCGCACCTTGATCAATAAAGCTTTCATCTTATATTCGCAATATCCAGATTGCAATCTTAGTTTCTTGCTTGTTCTTCATTTGCTCGCAGGAAACAGACCCTCGTGGTCAGGTTGATCGTGCTCAGGCGTGGTCAATAACCTCTTGGAGTTGGTTTAGCGATTGCTAAGGTGCGACGTCCTCGCACGTTCGTAGTCGGATCGTCAAAGTCGACTTCCACCAAAGCGATATCCATCATCTCATCGAAAGACGGGACATCTTTGCCTCTATCAAGTGGTATCAGATTTCCAGGTTGCTCGGTGAGATTTTACAGTTTTTCGTAGTTTAGATCGAGTCTGTTCTTCATACCTATAGTCCACGAAAAAGCCAAAAAAAAATTAGGCTTAGTTCATCCCATCCGAACCAATCTGAGCCTTGCATAATCTTTTCTGTATTTGCTTTGTTGAATTTGCGGTTGCATCGTCGTGTCCAGTTGCTGGTCTTAGCGTCTAGTCTTTTAGAGTTTAGAGTTCTGTTCACAGGTTGTCACGTCGCCGCTGCCATATATCACCATCGCATCATCATTGTCGCTGTTGCCATATACCACCACCACATATTCACCGCCAATCCGAATCCATATACGCCACCACATATCCACGCCATCACGCCAATCCGAGTTCACCTGCAACATATATCCGCCACCTGTCCGTGTTCCACCAGATTCATCTCCGCCACCAGTCCTAGTCCGAGTCCAGTAATTGTTGCATTGTTCTCGATTTCCACATCACGCGATACTCCGAGTCGTGACAGAGAAGGACTCCCCAACTTCCGAGCCATCCGCAGAAGAAAAATAGTTCCAATATCTAAAAAAAACTAAGTCTGGAAAATTCTGGCTAGGCAGTTTTTAGACCATTTGTAGACTTTTTCGAAAAAAATTTGTTGCCGAGCAAAAAAAAAGAGGAAAAAAAGTGCAAAAAAAGAGAAAAAAAGAAATTCAGAGTGTGCTCCTCCCTTGTGATGAGGACATGACTACCTTGGATATGACCAAAAATATTGCATATATGCATAGTTGTCAGGTGATTTCTAGTGCAAACTATTCAATAATCTATTTGTGTTATCCAGAACAAAAATACTTCACACACTTTTGTGTTTTGTCTAATTGCAGGTGTATGGGACATTTGTACAATCCACATATGAAGATAAGGAAGAAAGAGATGTTTATTTGCTGTCCAAAAAGTTCTCTCACGTCACTTTTGGCCCAAGAGAAGATAGAGTCCAAGTCTCTCACGTTCTGGATTCAGATTCGGACTGCACAGACATACCTGACTCAAAACGCACACAAGTTTTTTATACGGACTCCGAATTGGGTGATTCTTTTTTTGTTGGAAACTAGATTTCGTGCACTTTCCAACCCAAGTGGAATCACCTTCAAATTCGTCCGAAGAGTTGAGTTGTGGACGAAACAATCTGATGCTGCAGCAGAATCCGAGTCAAACTACAAGTCCAAAGGTGTTACATCACCTCCACTTGGGCCCATTGGCCTTGTACGACCTAGATTTAGTTTTAGGCTGCCTTGGGACGTCCTCCCACCTCCTTGGCCGCCACCCCTTGCTCCTATATAAGTAGATCCATCTAGTAGCTTTTCCTGGGGATTTGTTTAGTTAAAAGTTAGCCATTGCAACTTCGTGTACTTCGTTTGTGTCCAACGACCAGACCAAGACCGCTTCCGGATCCCCACCATTATCAATACCTCATATATATTTGCAATATTCAGATTGCTTTATCATATTCTTGCTCGTTCTTCGATTGCTTGCAGGAATAGACCTTCGTGGTCAGGCTGACCGTGCTTCCGGCATCGTCAGTAACCTCAGGAGATTGGTTTAGCGATTGCTAAGGCGCAACGTCGTGCACGTTTGTAGTCGGATCGTCAAAGTCGTCTCCACCAAATCGATAGTTATCATCTCATCGAAAGATCGGGACACCCTCGCCTCTATCAAGTGGTATCAGTTTTCAGGTTGCTCGGTGAGAATTTCCAGTTTTCCTATATTAGATTTATTTTTTTACCTATTGTCCAAGAAAAATCCACAAAAAAGAGTTAGATCTATTCATCCTTTGTCCAAGCCAGTCTGAGCCTTTGTAATTTTCTTTTCATTGCTTGCATAGTTGAATTATCGGTTGCATCGTCGTGTCGAGTTGCTGGTCTTAGTGTCTAGGTCGTTTAGAGTTTCGAGTTCTGTTCACATTAGTCACGTCGCCGCTGCATCGTTATCCCTTCCGCTGTCCACCACCCATCCATCAATTTCCTCCATGTGCTACCCACTGTTCATTGTCATAATCATAGTTGAGATCGTTCCCATCTTCGCTTGATCCAATCTACATCTTATCTAGTTTGTTTTGGAAAGAGGGAGAGAGAGAAAAAAAGATAGAGAAAAAAACGAGAGAAAAAAAGTAAAAAAAAAGTCAGAGAAAAAAAAAGAAAGGAAAAGAGAAAAAAGGCGTGAGAAAAGAAAGAGAGAAGAAAAAAAAATTGGATCTATCTAGAATCAATCTCGTACCTGAATTCGGATTGGAATCTGTTTTGCGCACTGTTCAGTAAAACAGGTGTATCTTCCTCATACGAAGTCAGTTTTGGCTCTGTTAGTACTCAAATTGAAGATAGCGACGAGCCGCATCTAAATAGTTGCAGAAGCTAGTTCAATATTTGACACCTCAAAATCGGCTTCTAAATAGGTCTTTTTGCCCTCCGAAGTTCGTGAACACAACTTGTTCCAATTTTTCAGGCCAGTTTTAGAATTCTTTGACTCCTCATATCAATTCGGAATTGAGTGATTCTTTTTGCATTGGAAAGCTTGAGTTAGTAGCATTATTTGAAAGAATTTATCAGAAAATTGTCTCAAACTTTTCAAGAGGAAAGTTGGAGCGAGAGTTGTTGTATATCCTGCTTGGCAGTTGTTTTTCATCATTATCTTCACTGCCGTTGTGATCTTCACTTATATCTTGCTGTCAAGAGCTACTTAGTATCCTTCATTGATACTAGTTGTGCTACGCCGTGACCTCATTAGTGTTCTAGGCTCGCGTATCTAGTCCGGTCTAGCCTAGGACCAGCACAGTACCGTCGTTGAGCGTTTATTCAACATTGCATCTTTGAATTGATTATTGCTAATCTTTTGCTACCATATATAGCCAACCCAGCTCCACATATTTCTACACCGTGTATACGTACGCTCCCCTGGCAATCGCTTTACTCAATATTCGGAGTTACTTGACACCGCTGGTTGCCGATCACCGCCTGCTGCATGGTAAGAACTTGTAAGACATTGATATTTGCTTTACTGTGAGCGTTTTACCACCACATCCTAGTAGTTATAGGAACATTATTTTTGGGTTTTGTTTCTTGTTCTACTAATCATGACAGGATCTAGAGTCAATTCATGGGCTTTGTCGATCGCGGGAGACGTGCCACCACCTTTGCAAATACCACAATCGTCACGAGAGGTGCACAAACATCCAAATGCACATGATCAGGTTAATGTATCTATACCACCATTTAATGGCCATTTTAAACCTGCTTTATATATTGAATGGGAGTTCGACATAAAAAATATATTTGCTTCCCATAATTTCAATGAACATAAAAAGGTTAAGGTTGCGGTTGGTTCTTTCACTGGTTATGCTTTGGTTTGGTGGAGTGAATATTGTCGGTTACACCCTGATTATATACCTACTACTTGGGATGATTTGAAACTTGCCATGCGACATACTTTCGTCCCTGCTTATTATACTCGTGACATGATTAAGAAGTTGCAACACTTAAAACAAGGTAGTGAAACTGTAACAAAATATTATGATGATTTACAAACTACCTTGTTGCATTCCTCTTTAGAAGAAAGTGAAGATGATTTTATGGATAGATTTTGGGGAGGATTAAACCGTGATATTCAAGAGATACTAATTCATGAAGAGTGTTATCCTATAGACCATTTGTTTCATCTTGCTTGCAAAGCTGAACAGGAAATAAAACGACGTGTTGGCCACGAGGAGAACAAGCGCACGATGCACATTCCAAGAGTTGATATGATTGTTCCTTCAACTACTAGGCATACTATGACAACCACATCCGTTGTTGTCAGGACTACATCACCTCCACCATATGACACATCGCCCCCGAGAGTGGCTACATCATCTGAGTTGATCATAAGAGGTAATGACAAAGGTACTGATCTTCCATCTCTACATGAGAATGATGAATGCCTTGTCAAGTTGAATGCACCATCTGATGAGCTACCCACTACTTTGATCACACCACCTATTTTAGAGGACTACGTTGATAATTTGACTTTGCCATGTGATCAAACAACTGAAATACCAACAATTTTGAGTGCACCCATTGAATTAACTATTGATGCAAAAGAACCAATGTTTAATCATTTTGATATGACCTCTAATCTTGGTGATGATTTTGTGTTGAATGACTTATTGCATGTTTGCTTATTTAAGCATGTTGTAGCATGTAAATTTGATGCAAGTAAGGTTTATTCACCAATGTTGGGATGGTTTAATGATGAACATTGTCAATCTTTTGAAATGAATAAGAGCTTCACTTATATGTGCAAACTGAGTTCCAATATTTTCATGCCTTCTACTTCTTGTGCTAATTTTTTGGCTTTAGATTTTATGAACTATGCAAGTTACTCATTTATTCATGTGTCATATCTGCAAAAATCAAGGGAAGTAAAAATGGATGACATATACATATACAACATGTACACCTTGTCTCTTTTGTTAGCCACATTTCGGATTAAGCAACGCCGAGGACGGCTTTATTTTCAAGAAGGGGAGGATGATGAGGACATGACTACCTTGGATATGACCAAAAATATTGCATATATGCATAGTTGTCAGGTGATTTCTAGTGCAAACTATTCAATAATCTATTTGTGTTATCCAGAACAAAAATACTTCACACACTTTTGTGTTTTGTCTAATTGCAGGTGTATGGGACATTTGTACAATCCACATATGAAGATAAGGAAGAAAGAGATGTTTATTTGCTGTCCAAAAAGTTCTCTCACGTCACTTTTGGCTCAAGAGAAGATAGAGTCCAAGTCTCTCACGTTCTGGATTCAGATTCGGACTGCACAGACATACCTGACTCAAAACGCACACAAGTTTTTCATACGGACTCCGAATTGGGTGATTCTTTTTTTGTTGGAAACTAGATTTCGTGCACTTTCCAACCCAAGTGGAATCACCTTCAAATTCGTCCGGAGAGTTGAGTTGTGGACGAAACAATCTGATGCTGCAGCAGAATCCGAGTCAAACTACAAGTCCAAAGGTGTTACATCACCTCCACTTGGGCCCATTGGCCTTGTACGACCTAGATTTAGTTTTAGGCTGCCTTGGGACGTCCTCCCACCTCCTTGGCCGCCACCCCTTGCTCCTATATAAGTAGATCCATCTAGTAGCTTTTCCTTGGGATTTGTTTAGTTAAAAGTTAGCCAACGCAACTTCGTGTACTTCGTTTGTGTCCAACGACCAGACCAAGACCGCTTACGGATCCCCACCATTATCAATACCTCATATATATTTGGAATATTCAGATTGCTTTATCATATTCTTGCTCGTTCTTCGATTGCTTGCAGGAATAGACCTTCGTGGTCAGGCTGACCGTGCTTCCGGCATCGTCAGTAACCTCAGGAGATTGGTTTAGCGATTGCTAAGGCGCAACGTCGTGCACGTTTGTAGTCGGATCGTCAAAGTCGTCTCCACCAAATCGATAGTTATCATCTCATCGAAAGATCGGGACACCCTCGCCTCTATCGCCTTGTTTAAGTGTCGCGCCGTGATTTTGTTGGTGTTCTAGGCTCGCGTCTCTAGCACAGTCTAGCCTAGGACCAGCACAGTACCGTCGTTGAGCGTTTATTCAACTTTGCATCTCTGAATTGATTATTGCTGACCCTTTTTGCTACCATATTATAAGCCTTCCCAGCTCCACATACATCTACGTCGTGCGTTTGACTCTCCCTGATAATCGCTCTATCCAAGCTTTGAGAGTTTTGACTACAACGGTTGCCGATCACCGCCTGTTGCTGGGTAAGAACTGGTAAGAATTTGAGTTTTGCTTGACGGATTTGTGACACCCACCACCACCACTTGTTCGTAGTCTTTAGGATCATATTCTTGTGTGTTTCTATTGCTGCTAACCATGCCAGGATCACAAGCCGACGAGATTGACTGGGAGAATTTATCGAACAAGGAGCTTCATGATAAGTTTCAGCAAATGATGACTGAATAGGTGCAAGATGTGCTGAACAATTTTGAAGAGGCCATGGAGAAGATCACTGGCCTTGAGAAGACATTCGAAACAAAGCTCGATAACAAGTTTAATGAATTGCTCGCGCGTCTTCCACCACCACCACCCGCTGCACCTAACGCACCTCTCCAACAACAACAACAACGACTACCTCCACGTCGCGAAACAGACCTCCGCCAAGCAAGCCGTGTTCCTCTTGCGTTTGGCCAAACTGTTGGTGCTGCTGTTGATACTTCTATGGCTCCTGCTACTGATGCGGAGGAGGATGATTATGTGGGAGATTATGAGGATGAGGTTGATCAAAATCAGCACTACGTGCAGCCACCTGTACCACCACCAGCAGGTCGACCTCAGGTATATATTCGTAATCGTAGGCCTGCACCACCACCTCAGGTACGAGATGATGTCCATATTCCTAAACTGAAATTGAATATTCCACCATTTGAGGGTAGATATGTTCCAGGTATATATCTTACTTGGGAGTTAGAAACTGAACAACGATTTACATGTTTACAATATCCTGAGGAGAGACGAGTTGCTGCTGCTGTTTGTGCTTTCACTAGTTTTGCATGTGTATGGTGGTTTGAACATTGTAGATTATATCCTATTCCAACTACTTGGGCTGCTTTCAAAACTGCTATGCGTACGCGTTGGGTTCCACCATATTATCAACGTGAATTGCTTCAAAATTGCAGCGTTTAAGACAAGGGAAAAATTCTGTAGAAGAATATTATCAGGAATTACAAACTGGCATGATTAGATGTGGTATTGTTGAGGAGAATGAAGCTATGCTTGCACGTTTTCTGGGTGGATTAAATAGAGAGATTCAGACCATTCTAGACTATAAGGAGTATACTAATATCACTCGTTTATTCCATCTTGCTTGTAAAGCTGAACGTGAAGTGCAGGATCGACAAGCATTGGGGCGAACTAAATTTTCTGCAGGACGACCTTCATCATGGACACCACGTGCATCTTCTACTTCAACTGCACCAGCACCTCCATCCGGTGCCACCTCCAGCCGTGATACAAGAAAATAGGCACAACCACCATTATCTGCCAAGAGCGCACCTGCGGGGCCTGCACAGCGTTCTTCTTCTTCCATGGCATCAACAGGGCACACAAGTGACATTATTTGTCGTCGTTGTAAGGGAGGAGGTCATTATGCGAGAGAATGCAAATCTCCGCGTGTGATGATTGCTACCGCGGATGGTGGATATGAGTCTGCTAGTGACTGTGATGAGGAGACTTTGGCTCTTATTACACGTGAAGAACATGGTGGAGATGATTCTGATCATGAGACGCAATACATGGCTCCTGAAGACGCTGACAGGTATGAATGTTTAGTTGCTCAACGTGTTTTGAGTGTGCAGATCACACAAGCTGAGCAAAATCAGAGGCACAATTTTTTCCATACCAAGGGAGTTGTGAAGGAACGTTATGTGCGCGTCATCATAGACGGGGGGAGCTGCAACAACTTGGCTAGCATGGATGATGAGGACATCAATACAATTGTTACACCCACAGCCCCTACTGCTATACATACTGAACCAATTACTAGAGCTCGTGCACGCCAACTAAATTACCAGGTACTTTCGTTTCTTGGTAATGATTCTAATGTTCATGAGAATATGATGCTGCCTAAATTGGATACATTTGTTTTGCTTACAAATGAAGGGCCTAGCTTGGAGAAGGATGAACATTGGAGCAAGAACAAGCATGGAGATGATGGCATGCGCAAGGGGAACAAGAACGGAGTTTCAAGTGATGATTTCAGGACTTTGAAGCCACCATAATGGGTGCATGAAGCCTTGGACGAAATATACAAGATGCCACTTCATAAATTTCGTCCCGAGGCTATTTTAGGTGCTGCGTCACCTTATTATTGGCCAGGCCCATGTAATTTCGAAATACATAAGTATAGGCTATTTTTAGAGTCCGTATGTGTGGGGAAACAAGAGATAGGGTTGATTTCGGACCCCTCCACCAAGGGCCACGAAATTCCTCCCTCTTCCTCCATATATACAGCCCTTAGGGCATCGTTTAGACTTTGGGTTTTGTTTAGATTAAAAGTTCGCCATAGCTGCAACTTCGCGTACTTCGTTTGTGTTCAACGACCAGACAAAGGCGTCACAGAACCCCACCTTGATCAATAAAGCTTTCATCTTATATTCGCAATATCCAGATTGCAATCTTAGTTTTTTGCTTGTTCTTCGTTTGCTCGCAGGAAACAGACCCTCGTGGTCAGGTTGATAGTGCTCCGGCGTGGTCAATAACCTCTCGGAGTTGGTTTAGCGATTGCTAAGGCGCGACGTCCTCGCACGTTCGTAGTCGGATCGTCAAAGTCGACTTCCACCAAAGCGAAATCCATCATCTCATCGAAAGACGGGACACCTCCGCCTCTATCAAGTGGTATCAGATTTCCAGGTTGCTCGGTGAGATTTTACAGTTTTTCGTAGTTTAGATCGAGTCTGTTCTTCATACCTATAGTCCACGAAAAAGCCACAAAAAAATTAGGGTTAGTTCATCATATCCGAACCAATTTGAGCCTTGCATAATCTTTTTAGGGTTTTGCTTTGTTGAATTTGCGGTTGCATCGTCGTGTCTAGTTGCTGGTCTTAGAGTCTAGTCTTTTAGAGTTTCGAGTTCTGGTCATAAGTTGTCACGCCGCCGCCGCACCATCATCATCGCCCCTGCCATCTACCACCACCGCACCGAATCCGTATCCATATACCACCACCAATCCGTGTCCATATACCACCACCGATCCATATCCATATACTACCACCGCTACCACCACCGCTGCCATATACCACCACCATATATCCACCACCAATCCGAGTTCTTTGCTTATTAGGTTTGTTTTCGGGATCCATCTAGATTCCGATTCGTGTTTCCTTGCCGGAGTAGGTTTCGGGAAAAAAAAAGAGTCGGGTAGCCACGCTCCGTTTAGGCCCAAAATTTTTCGAAAACGCATTTTTCGAAAAAAATTCTGGCTATCCTATTTTTAGGTGTTTCTGAGTGTTTTGAGACAGGTGCCATTATAGGAAGTTTTTTTGACCCGTTTCCAGTTTTTGGGTCCGGGCAGTCGAAAAAAAAAAAATTGGTCAAAAAAATTTCGTGCCCATCCTGTCAGTTTGAGCTAGGAAGAGTTTTGAGACACTCGCCATTATAGTGATTTTTCGCAAAAAAAAGCAGCGCAAAAAAAAAGAGCGCAAAAAAAAGAGCGAAAAATAAATTCAGAGTGTGCTTTTCCCTTGTTTACGTGCCGCGCCGTGATTTTGTTAGTGTTCTAGGCTCGCGTCTCTAGCACAGTCTAACCTAGGACCAGCACAGTACCGTCGTTGAGCGTTTATTCAACTTTGCATCTCTGAATTGATTATTGTTGACCCTTTTTGCTACCATATTATAAGCCTTCCCAGCTCCACATACATCTACGTCGTGCGTTTGACTCTCCCTGGTAATCGCTCTATCCAAGCTTTGAGAGTTTTTGACTACAACGGTTGCCGATCACCGCCTGCTGCTGGGTAAGAACTGGTAAGAATTTGAGATTTGCTTGACGGATTTGACACCCACCACCACCACTTGTTCGTAGTCTGTAGGATCATATTCTTGTGTGTTTCTATTGCTGCTAACCATGCTAGGATCACAAGCCGACGAGATTGACTGGGAGAATTTATCGAACAAGGAGCTTCATGATAAGTTTCAGCAAATGATGACTGAACAGGTGCAAGATGTGCTGAACAATTTTGAAGAGGCCATGGAGAAGATCACTGGCCTTGAGAAGACGTTCGAAACAAAGCTCGATAACAAGTTTAATGAATTGCTCGCGCGTCTTCCACCACCACCACCCGCTGCACCTAACGCACCTCTCCAACAACAACAACAACGACTACCTCCACGTCGCGAAGCAGACCTCCGCCGAGCAAGTCGTGTTCCTCTTGCGTTTGGCCAAACTGTTGGTGCTGCTGTTGATACTTCTGTGGCTCCTGCTGCTGATGCGGAGGAGGATGATTATGTGGGAGATTATGAGGATGAGGTTGATCAAAATCAACACTACATGCAGCCACCTGTACCACCACCAGCAGGTCGACCTCAGGTATATATTCGTAATGGTAGGCCTGCACCACCACGTCAGGTACGAGATGATGTCCATATTCCTAAACTGAAATTGAATATTCCACCATTTGAGGGTAGATATGTTCCTGATATATATCTTACTTGGGAGTTAGAAACTGAACAACGATTTACATGTTTACAATATCCTGAGGAGAGACGAGTTGCTGCTGCCGTTTGTGCTTTCACTAGTTTTGCATGTGTATGGTGGTCTGAACATTGTAGATTATATCCTATTCCAACTACTTGGGCTGCTTTGAAAACTGCTATGCGTACGCGTTGGGTTCCACCATATTATCAACGTGAATTGCTTCAAAAATTGCAGCGTTTAAGACAAGGGAAAAATTCTGTAGAAGAATATTATCAGGAATTACAAACTGGCATGATTAGATGTGGTATTGTTGAGGAGAATGAAGCTATGCTTGCACGTTTTCCGGGTGGATTAAATAGAGAGATTCAGACCATTCTAGACTATAAGGAGTATACTAATATCACTCGTTTATTCCATCTTGCTTGTAAAGCTGAACGTGAAGTGCAGGATCGACAAGCATTGGGGCGAACTAACTTTTCTGCAGGCCGACCTTCATCATGGACACCACATGCATCTTCTACTTCAACTGCACCAGCACCTCCATCCGGTGCCACCTCCAGCCGTGATACAAGAAAACAGGCACAACCACCATTATCTTCCAAGAGCGCACCTGCGGGTCCTGCACAGCGTTCTTCTTCTTCCATGGCATCAACAGGGCACACAAGTGATATTATTTGTCGTCGTTGTAAGGGAGGAGGTCATTATGCGAGGGAATGCAAATCTCCGCGTGTGATGATTGCTACCGCGGATGGTGGATATGAGTCCGCTAGTGACTATGATGAGGAGACATTGGCTCTTATTACACGTGAAGAACATGGTGGAGATGATTCTGATCATGAGACGCAATACATGGCTCCTGAAGACGCTGACAGGTATGAATGTTTAGTTGCTCAACGTGTTTTGAGTGTGCAGGTCACACAAGCTGAGCAAAATCAGAGGCACAATTTGTTCCATACCAAGGGAGTTGTGAAGGAACGTTCCGTGCGCGTCATAATAGACGGAGGGAGCTGCAACAACTTGGCTAGCATGGAGATGGTGGAGAAGCTTTCTCTCACCACAAGACCACATCCACATCCTTACTACATCCAATGGTTCAACAACAGCGGCAAGGTTAAGGTAACACGTACTGTTCGTGTGCATTTTAGTATCTCTACATATGCTGATTATGTTGATTGTGATGTGGTACCTATGCAAGCATGTTCCTTATTACTTGGTAGACCATGGCAATTTGATAAAAATTCTGTACACCATGGTAGAAACAATCACTATACTCTTGTTCATAAGGATAAAAATATTACTTTGCTTCCTATGACTCCTGATTCCATTTTGAAAGATGATATTAATAGAGCTAATAAAGCACAACAGGAGAAGAATAAGAGTGAAAATCAGATTGTGGCAAAAGAATTTGAGCAACAAATGAAGCCTAATAATAAACCATCTAGTGTTGCTTCTGAAATTAAATTGAAAAGTGCATGTTTATTTGCCAGCAAATCTGATATTGATGAGCTAGATTTCAGCAAATCTGTTTGCTATGCTTTTGTGTGCAAAGAGGCATTATTTTCATTCGAGGACGTGCCTTCCTCTTTGCCTCCTGCTGTCACTAACATTTTGCAGGAGTTCGCTGACGTTTTTCCACAAGACGTGCCACCGGGATTACCGCCTATTCGAGGGATTGAGCATCAGATTGACTTAATTTCCGGTGCTTCACTGCCAAACCGTGCACCATACCGTACCAATCCAGAGGAGACGAAGGAGATTATGCGTCAAGTACAAGAGCTTCTCAACAAAGGTTATATACGCGAATCCCTTAGTCCTTGTGCTGTTCCTATTATTCTAGTGCCGAAAAAGGATGGTACATCACGTATGTGTGTTGATTGTAGAGGCATTAATAATATTACTATTCGTTATCGTCATCCTATTCCTAGGCTAGATGATATGCTTGATGAATTGAGAGGCTCTACAATATTCTCCAAAGTTGATTTACGTAGTGGCTACCATCAAATTCGTATGAAATTGGGAGATGAATGGAAAACAGCATTTAAAACTAAGTTTGGATTATATGAGTGGTTAGTCATGCCTCTTGGGTTAACTAATGCACTTAGTACTTTCATGAGATTAATGAACGAAGTTTTACGTGCTTTCATTGGACGATTTGTGGTAGTTTACTTTGATGACATATTGATTTATAGCAAATCTTTGGAAGAACATTTGGAACATTTACGTGCTGTTTTTATTGCTCTACGTGATGCACGTTTGTTTGGTAACCTTGGGAAGTGCACCTTTTGCACCGACCGAGTATCTTTTCTTGGCTATGTTGTTACTCCACAGGGAATTGAAGTTGATAAAGCCAAGATTGAAGCTATTGAGAGTTGGCCGCAACCCAAAACGGTCACACACGTGAGGAGTTTTCTTGGCCTCGCTGGATTCTATAGGCGTTTTGTGAGAGATTTCAGCACCATTGCTGCACCTCTCAATGAGCTTACAAAGAAAGATGTGCCTTTTCTTTGGGGTACCGCACAGGAAGAAGCCTTCTCTGTATTGAAAGATAAGTTGACACATGCTCCTTTACTCCAACTTCCTGATTTTAATAAGACTTTTGAGCTTGAATGTGATGCTAGTGGAATTGGATTAGGAGGTGTGTTATTACAAGATGGCAAACCCGTTGCATACTTTTCTGAAAAATTGAGTGGGCCTAGTCTAAATTATTCTACTTATGATAAAGAATTATATGCTCTTGTTTGGACTTTAGAAACATGGCAACATTATTTATGGCCCAAAGAATTTGTTATACATTCTGATCATGAATCTTTGAAACATATTAAAAGTCAAGCTAAACTGAATCGTAGACATGCTAAATGGGTTGAATTCATTGAGACTTTCCCTTATGTCATTAAACACAAGAAGGGAAAAGAAAATGTTATTGCTGATGCATTGTCTCGTCGCTATACTATGCTTTCACAACTTGACTTCAAAATATTTGGTTTGGAGACCATCAAAGATCAATATGTGCATGATGCTGATTTTAAAGATGTAATGCAGAATTGTAAAGAAGGAAGAATGTGGAACAAGTTTGTCGTTAATGATGGATTTGTGTTTCGTGCTAACAAGCTATGCATTCCAGCTAGCTCCGTTCGTCTTTTGTTGTTGCAGGAGGCGCATGGAGGAGGATTAATGGGACACTTTGGCGTGAAGAAGACAGAGGACGTACTTGCTACACATTTCTTTTGGCCAAAGATGAGACGGGATGTTGAGCGTTTTATTGCTCGATGCACTACATGTCAAAAAGCTAAGTCACGACTCAATCCTCATGGTTTATATATGCCTTTGCCTGTACCTAGTGTTCCTTGGGAGGATATATCTATGGACTTTGTTTTAGGTTTACCTCGAACAAAGAAGGGGAGGGATAGCATATTTGTTGTCGTGGATAGATTCTCGAAAATGGCACACTTTATACCATGTCATAAAAGCGATGATGCTGTTAATGTTGCTGATTTGTTCTTTCGTGAAATTATTCGCTTGCATGGTGTGCCACATACTATTGTTTCAGATCGTGATACTAAATTTCTTAGCCACTTTTGGAGATGTTTATGGGCTAAGTTGGGGACTAAACTGCTTTTTAGTACTACTTGTCACCCCCAAACTGATGGACAAACTGAAGTAGTCAATAGAACGTTGTCTACTATGCTTAGGGCTGTTTTGAAGAATAATAAGAAAATGTGGGAGGAATGCTTGCCTCATATTGAATTTGCTTATAATCGTTCATTGTATTCTACTACTAAGATGTGCCCTTTTGAAGTTGTGTATGGTTTCCTACCTCGTGCACCTATTGATTTGTTGCCTCTTCCATCTTCGGAGAAGGTTAATTTTGATGCTAAACAACGTGCTGAATTGATTTTAAAAATGCATGAGTTAACTAAGGAAAACATTGAGCGTATGAATGCTAAATATAAACTTGCTGGAGATAAGGGTAGAAAACATGTTGTGTTTGCACCTGGAGATCTTGTTTGGTTACATTTGTGATAGAGGCGGGGTGTCCCGATCTTTCGATCAGATGATAACTATCGATTTGGTGGAGACGACTTTGACGATCCGACTACAAACGTGCACGACGTTGCGCCTTAGCAATCGCTAAACCAATCTCCTGTCGTTACTGACGATGCCGGAAGCACGGTCAACCTGACCACGAAGGTCTATTCCTGCAAGCAATCGAAGAGCGAGCAAGAATATGATAAAGCAATCTGAATATTGCAAATATATATGAGGTATTGATAATGGTGGGGATCCGTAAGCGGTCTTGGTCTGGTCGTTGGACACAAACGAAGTACACGAAGTTGCAATGGCTAACTTTTAACTAAACAAATCCCAAGGAAAAGCTACTAGATGGATCTACTTATATAGGAGCAAGGGGTGGCGGCCAAGGAGGTGGGAGGACGTCCCAAGGCAGCCTAAAACTAAATCTAGGTCGTACAAGGCCAATGGGCCCAAGTGGAGGTGATGTAACACCTTTGGACTTGTAGTTTGACTCGGATTCTGCTGCAGCATCAGATTGTTTCGTCCACAACTCAATGCTCCGAACGAATTTGAAGGTGATTCCAATTGGGTTGGAAAGTGCACGAAATCTAGTTTCCAACAAAAAAAGAATCACCCAATTTGGAGTCCGTATGAAAAACTTGTGTGCGTTTTGAGTCAGGTATGTCTGTGCAGTCCGAATCTGAATCCAGAACGTGAGAGACTTGGACTCTATCTTCTCTTGGGCCAAAAGTGACGTGAGAGAACTTTTTGGACAGCAAATAAGCATCTCTTTCTTCCTTATCTTCATATGTGGATTGTACAAATGTCCCATACACCTGCAATTAGACAAAACACAAAAGTGTGTGAAGTATTTTTGTTCGGGATAACATAAATAGATTATTGAATAGTTTGCACTAGAAATCACCTGACAAATATGCATATATGCAATATTTTTGGTCATATCGAAGGTAGTCATGTCCTCATCATCCTCCCCTTCTTAAAAATAAAGCCGTTCTCGGTGTTGCTTAATCTGAAATGTGGCTAACAAAAGAGACAAGGTGTACATGTTGTATATGTATATGTCATCCATTTTTACTTCCCTTGATTTTTGCATATATGACACATGAATAGATGAGTAACTTGCATAGTTCATAAAATCTAAAGCCAAAAAATTAGCACAAGAAGTAGAAGGCATGAAAATATTGCAACTCAGTTTGCACATATAAGTGAAGCTCTTATTCATTTCAAAAGATTGACAATGTTCATCATTAAACCATCCCAACATTGGTGAATAAACCTTACTTGCATCAAATTTACATGCTACAACATGCTTAAATAAGAAAACATGCAATAAGTCATTTAACACAGAATCATCACCAAGATTAGAGGTCATATCAAAATAATTAAACATTGGTTCTTTTGCATCAATAGTTAATTCAATGGGTGCACTCAAAATTGTTGGTATTTCAGTTGTTTGATCACATGGCAAAGTCAAATTATCAACGTAGTCCTCTAAAATAGGTGGTGTGATCAAAGTAGTGGGTAGCTCATTAGATGGTGCATTCAAATTGACAAGGCATTCATCATTCTCATGTAGAGATGGAAGATCAGTACCTTTGTCATTACCTCTTATGATCAACTCAGATGATGTAGCTACTCTCGGGGGCGATGTGTCACATGGTGGTGGTGATGTAGTCCTGACAACAACGGATGTGGTTGTCATAGTATGCCTAGTAGTTGAAGGAACAATCATATCAACTCTTGGAATGTGCACCATGCGCTTGTTCTCCTCGTGGCCAACACATCGTTTTATTTCCTGTTCAGCTTTGCAAGCAAGATGAAACAAATGGTCCATAGGATAACACTCTTCATGAATTAGTATCTCTTGAATATCACGGTTTAATCCTTCCCAAAATCTATCCATAAAATCATCTTCACTTTCTTCTAAAGAGGAATGCAACAAGGTAGTTTGTAAATCATCATAATATTTTGTTACAGTTTCATTACCTTGTTTTAAGTGTTGCAACTTCTTAATCATGTCACGAGTATAATAAGCAGGGACGAAAGTATGTCGCATGGCAAGTTTCAAATTATCCCAAGTAGTAGGTATATAATCAGGGTGTAACCGACAATATTCACTCCACCAAACCAAAGCATAACCAGTGAAAGAACCAACCGCAACCTTAACCTTTTTATGTTCATCGAAATTATGGCAAGCAAATATATTTTTTATGTCGAACTCCCATTCAATATATAAAGCAGGTTTAAAACGGCCATTAAATGGTGGTATAGATACATTAACCTGATCATGTGCATTTGGATGTTTGTGCACCTCTCGTGACGGTTGTGGTATTTGCAAAGGTGGTGGCACGTCTCCCGCGATCGACAAAGCCCATGAATTGACTCTGGATCCTGTCATGATTAGTAGAACAAGAAACAAAACCCAAAAATAATGTTCCTATAACTAGTAGGATGTGGTGGTAAAACGCTCACAGTAAAGCAAATATCAATGTCTTACAAGTTCTTACCATGCAGCAGGCAGTGATCGGCAACCAGCGGTGTCAAGTAACTCCGAATATTGAGTAAAGCGATTGCCAGGGGAGCGTACGTATACACGGTGTAGAAATATGTGGAGCTGGGTTGGCTATATATGGTAACAAAAGATTAGCAATAATCAATTCAAAGATGCAATGTTGAATAAACGCTCAACGACGGTACTGTGCTGGTCCTAGGCTAGACCGGACTAGAGACGCGAGCCTAGAACACTAATGAGGTCACGGCGTAGCACAACTAGCATCAATGAAGGATACTAAGTAGCTCTTGACAGCAAGATATAAGTGAAGATCACAACGGTAGTGAAGATAATGATGAAAAACAATTGCCAAGCAGGATATACAACAACTCTCTCTCCAACTTTCCTCTTGAAAAGTTTGAGACAATTTTCTGATAAATTCTTTCAAAGAATGCTACTAACTCAAGCTTTCCAATGCAAAAATAATCACTCAACTCCGAGTTGATATGAGGAGTCAAAGAATTCTAAAACTGGCCTAAAAAATTGGAACAAGCTGTGTTCACGAACTTCGGAGGGCAAAAAGACCTATTTAGAAGCCGATTTTGAGGTGTCAAATATTGAAATAGCTTCTGCAACTATTTAGATGCGGCTCGTCGCTATCTTCAATTTGAGTACTCACGGAGCCAAAACGGACTTCGTATGAGGAAGATACACCTGTTTTACTGAACAGTGCGCAAAACAGATTCCAATCTGAATTCAGGTACGAGATTGATTCTAGATAGATCCAATTTTTTTTCTTCTCTCTTTTTTTTCTCACGCTTTTTTTTCTTTTTCTTCTCCCTCTTTTTCTTTTTTTTTCTTTCCTTTTTTCTCTCTTTTTTTTCTTTATATTCCTTTTTCTCCCTCTTTCCAAGACAAACTAGATAAGATGCAGATTCGATCAGGCGAAGATGTGAGTGACCTCAACTATGATTATGACAATAAACAGTGCGTAGCACATGGTGGAAATTGGTGGATGGGATGGTGGACAGCGGATGGGATAATGATGTAGCGGCTGCGTGACTAATGTGAACAGAACTCGAAACTCTAAAGGAACTAGACACTAAGACCAGCAACTCAACACGGCGATGCAACCGATAATTCAATAATGCAAACAATGAAAAGAAAAAATTGCAAAGGCTCAGACTGGCTTGGATAAAGGATGAACAGATCTAACTTTTTTTTGTGGCTTTTTCTTGGACAATAGGTAAGAAAAAATCTAATCTAGGAAAAACTGGAAATTCTCACCGAGCAACCTGAAAATTGATACCACTTGATAGAGGCGGGGTGTCCCGATCTTTCGATGAGATGATAACTATCGATTTGGTGGAGACGACTTTGACGATCCGACTACAAACGTGCACGACGTTGCGCCTTAGCAATCGCTAAACCAATCTCCTGAGGTTACTGACGATGCCGGAAGCACAGTCAACCTGACCACGAAGGTCTATTCCTGCAAGCAATCGAAGAACGAGCAAGAATATGATAAAGCAATCTGAATATTGCAAATATATATGAGGTATTGATAATGGTGGGGATCCGTAAGCGGTCTTGGTCTGGTCGTTGGACACAAACGAAGTACACGAAGTTGCAATGGCTAACTTTTAACTAAACAAATCCCAAGGAAAAGCTACTAGATGGATCTACTTATATAGGAGCAAGGGGTGGCGGCCAAGGAGGTGGGAGGCGTCCCAAGGCAGCCTAAAACTAAATCTAGGTCGTACAAGGCCAATGGGCCCAAGTGGAGGTGATGTAACACCTTTGGACTTGTAGTTTGACTCGGATTCTGCTGCAGCATCAGATTGTTTCGTCCACAACTCAATGCTCCGAACGAATTTGAAGGTGATTCCAATTGGGTTGGAAAGTGCACGAAATCTAGTTTCCAACAAAAAAAGAATCACCCAATTTGGAGTCCGTATGAAAAACTTGTGTGCGTTTTGAGTCAGGTATGTCTGTGCAGTCCGAATCTGAATCCGGAACGTGAGAGACTTGGACTCTATCTTCTCTTGGGCCAAAAGTGACGTGAGAGAACTTTTTGGACAGCAAATAAGCATCTCTTTCTTCCTTATCTTCATATGTGGATTGTACAAATGTCCCATACACCTGCAATTAGACAAAACACAAAAGTGTGTGAAGTATTTTTGTTCGGGATAACATAAATAGATTATTGAATAGTTTGCACTAGAAATCACCTGACAAATATGCATATATGCAATATTTTTGGTCATATCGAAGGTAGTCATGTCCTCATCAATTTGCGTAAGGATAGATTTCCTGATTTGCGCAAATCAAAGCTAATGCCACGTGCTGATGGTCCCTTTAAGGTGTTAGAGAAAATAAATGATAATGCATATAAACTTGAGCTGCCTGCAGATTTTGGGGTTAGTCCCACTTTTAACATTGCAGATTTGAAGCCTTATTTGGATGAGGAAGATGAACTTCCGTCGAGGACGACTTCATTTCAAGAAGGGGAGGATGACGAGGACATCAATACAATTGTTACACCCACAGCCCCTGCTGCTATACATACTGGACCAATTACTAGAGCTCGTGCACGCCAACTAAATTACCAGGTACTATATGGAGGCAAAGGTGTCCCGTCTTTCGATGAGATGGTGGATTTCGCTTTGGTGGAAGTCGACTTTGACGATCCGACTACGAACGTGCGAGGACGTCGCGCCTTAGCAATCGCTAAACCAACTCCGAGAGGTTATTGACCACGCCGGAGCACGATCAACCTGACCACGAGGGTCTGTTTCCTGCGAGCAAACGAAGAACAAGCAAGAAACTAAGATTGCAATCTGGATATTGTGAATATAAGATGAAAGCTTTATTGATCAAGGTGGGGTTCTGTGACGCCTTTGTCTGGTCGTTGAACACAAACGAAGTACGCGAAGTTGCAGCTATGGCGAACTTTTAATCTAAACAAAACCCAAAGTCTAAATGATGCCCTAAGGGCTGTATATATGGAGGAAGAGGGGGGTAATTTCGTGGCCCTTGGTGGAGGAGTCCGAAATCAACCCTATCTCTTGTTTCCCCACACATACGGACTCTAAAAATAGCCTATACTTATGTGTTTCGAAATTACATGGGCCTGGCCCAATAATAAGGTGACGCAGCACCTAAAATAGCCTCGGGACGAAATTTATGAAGTGGCATCTTGTATATTTCGTCCAAGGCTTCATGCACCCATTATGGTGGCTTCAAAGTCCTGAAATCATCACTTGTAACTCCGTTCTTGTTTCCCTTGCGCATGCCATCATCTCCATGCTTGTTCTTGCTCCAATGTTCATCCTTCTCCAAGCTAGGCCCTTCATTTGTAAGCAAAACAAATGTATCCAATTTAGGCAGCATCATATTCTCATGAACATTAGAATCATTACCAAGAAACGAAAGTACCTGGTAATTTAGTTGGCGTGCACGAGCTCTAGTAATTGGTCCAGTATGTATAGCAGCAGAGGCTGTGGGTGTAACAATTGTATTGATGTCCTCATCATCCTCCCCTTCTTGAAATGAAGTCGTCCTCGACGGAAGTCTATCTTCCTCACCCAAATAAGGCTTCAAATCTGCAATGTTAAAAGTGGGACTAACCCCAAAATCTGCAGGCAGCTCAAGTTTATATGCATTATCATTTATTTTCTCTAACACCTTAAAGGGACCATCAGCACGTGGCATTAGCTTTGATTTGCGCAAATCAGGAAATCTATCCTTACGCAAATGTAACCAAACAAGATCTCCAGGTGCAAACACAACATGTTTTCTACCCTTATCTCCAGCAAGTTTATATTTAGCATTCATACGCTCAATGTTTTCCTTAGTTAACTCATGCATTTTTAAAATCAATTCAGCACGTTGTTTAGCATCAAAATTAACCTTCTCCGAAGATGGAAGAGGCAACAAATCAATAGGTGCACGAGGTAGGAAACCATACACAACTTCAAAAGGGCACATCTTAGTAGTAGAATGCAATGAACGATTATAAGCAAATTCAATATGAGGCAAGCATTCCTCCCACATTTTCTTATTATTCTTCAAAACAGCCCTAAGCATAGTAGACAACGTTCTATTGACTACTTCAGTTTGTCCATCAGTTTGGGGGTGACAAGTAGTACTAAAAAGCAGTTTAGTCCCCAACTTAGCCCATAAACATCTCCAAAAGTGGCTAAGAAATTTAGTATCACGATCTGAAACAATAGTATTTGGCACACCATGCAAGCGAATAATTTCACAAAAGAACAAATCAGGAACATTAACAGCATCATCGCTTTTATGACATGGTATAAAGTGTGCCATTTTCGAGAATCTATCCACGACAACAAAAATGCTATCCCTCCCCTTCTTTGTTCGAGGTAAACCTAAAACAAAGTCCATAGATATATCCTCCCAAGGAACACTAGGTACAGGCAAAGGCATATATAAACCATGAGGATTGAGTCGTGACTTAGCTTTTTGACATGTAGTGCATCGAGCAATAAAACGCTCAACATCCCGTCTCATCTTTGGCCAAAAGAAATGTGTAGCAAGTACGTCCTCCGTCTTCTTCACGCCAAAATGTCCCATTAATCCTCCTCCATGCGCTTCCTGCAACAACAACAACAACGACTACCTCCACGTCACGAAGCAGACCTCCGCCGAGCAAGCCGTGTTCCTCTTGCGTTTGGCCAAACTGTTGGTGCTGCTGTTGATACTTCTGTGGCTCCTGCTGCTGATGCGGAGGAGGATGATTATGTGGGAGATTATGAGGATGAGGTTGATCAAAATCAACACTACGTGCAGCCACCTGTACCACCACCAGCAGGTCGACCTCAGGTATATATTCGTAATGGTAGGCCTGCACCACCACCTCAGGTACGCGATGATGTCCATATTCCTAAACTGAAATTGAATATTCCACCATTTGAGGGTAGATATGTTCCTGATATATATCTTACTTGGGAGTTAGAAACCGAACAACGATTTACATGTTTACAATATCCTGAGGAGAGACGAGTTGCTGCTGCTGTTTGTGCTTTCACTAGTTTTGCATGCGTATGGTGGTCTGAACATTGTAGATTATATCCTATACCAACTACTTGGGCTGCTTTGAAAACTGCTATGCGTACGCGTTGGGTTCCACCATATTATCAACGTGAATTGCTTCAAAAATTGCAGCGTTTAAGACAAGGGAAAAATTCTGTAGAAGAATATTATCAGGAATTACAAACTGGCATGATTAGATGTGGTATTGTTGAGGAGAATGAAGCTATGCTTGCACGTTTTCTGGGTGGATTAAATAGAGAGATTCAGACCATTCTAGACTATAAGGAGTATACTAATATCACTCGTTTATTCCATCTTGCTTGTAAAGCTGAACGTGAATTGCAGGATCGACAAGCATTGGGGCGAACTAACTTTTCTGCAGGCCGACCTTCATCATGGACACCACGTGCATCTTCTACTTCAACTGCACCAGCACCTCCATCCGGTGCCACCTCCAGCCATGATACAAGAAAACAGGCACAACCACCATTATCTGCCAAGAGCGCACCTGCGGGGCCTGCACAGCGTTCTTCATCTTCCATGGCATCAACAGGGCACACAAGTGATATTATTTGTCGTCGTTGTAAGGGAGGAGGTCATTATGCGAGGGAATGCAAATCTCCGCGTGTGATGATTGCTACCGCGGATGGTGGATATGAGTCCGCTAGTGACTATGATGAGGAGACATTGGCCCTTATTACACGTGAAGAACATGGTGGAGATGATTCTGATCATGAGACGCAATACATGGCTCCTGAAGACGCTGACAGGTATGAATGTTTAGTTTCTCAACGTGTTTTGAGTGTGCAGGTCACACAAGCTGAGCAAAATCAGAGGCACAATTTGTTCCATACCAAGGGAGTTGTGAAGGAACGTTCTGTGCGCGTCATAATAGACGGAGGGAGCTGCAACAACTTGGCTAGCATGGAGATAGTGGAGAAGCTTTCTCTCACCACAAGACCACATCCACATCCTTACTACATCCAATGGTTCAACAACAGCGGCAAGGTTAAGGTAACACGTACTGTTCGTGTGCATTTTAGTATCTCTACATATGCTGATTATGTTGATTGTGATGTGGTACCTATGCAAGCATGTTCCTTATTACTTGGTAGACCATGGCAATTTGATAAAAATTCTGTACACCATGGTAGAAACAATCACTATACTCTTGTTCATAAGGATAAAAATATTACTTTGCTTCCTATGACTCCTGATTCCATTTTGAAAGATGATATTAATAGAGCTAATAAAGCACAACAGGAGAAGAATAAGAGTGAAAATCATATTGTGGCAAAAGAATTTGAGCAACAAATGAAGCCTAATAATAAGCCATCTAGTGTTGCTTCTGAAATTAAATTGAAAAGTGCATGTTTATTTGCCACCAAATCTGATATTGATGAGCTAGATTTCAGCAAATCTGTTTGCTATGCTTTTGTGTGCAAAGAGGCATTATTTTCATTCGAGGACGTGCCTTCCTCTTTGCCTCCTGCTGTCACTAACATTTTGCAGGAGTTCGCTGACGTTTTTCCACAAGACGTGCCACCGGGATTACCGCCTATTCGAGGGATTGAGCATCAGATTGACTTAATTCCCGGTGCTTCACTGCCAAACCGTGCACCATACCGTACCAATCCAGAGGAGACGAAGGAGATTATGCGTCAAGTACAAGAGCTTCTCGACAAAGGTTATATACGCGAATCCCTTAGTCCTTGTGCTGTTCCTATTATTCTAGTGCCGAAAAAGGATGGTACATCACGTATGTGTGTTGATTGTAGGGGCATTAATAATATTATTATTCGTTATCGTCATCCTATTCCTAGGCTAGATGATATGCTTGATGAATTGAGTGGCTCTACAATATTCTCCAAAGTTGATTTGCGTAGTGGCTACCATCAAATTCATATGAAATTGGGAGATGAATGGAAAACAGCATTTAAAACTAAGTTTGGATTATATGAGTGGTTAGTCATGCCTTTTGGGTTAACTAATGCACCTAGTACTTTCATGAGATTAATGAACGAAGTTTTACGTGCTTTCATTGGACGATTTGTGGTAGTTTACTTTGATGACATATTGATTTATAGCAGATCTTTGGAAGAACATTTGGAACATTTACGTGCTGTTTTTATTGCTCTACGTGATGCACGTTTGTTTGGTAACCTTGGGAAGTGCACCTTTTGCACCGACCGAGTATCTTTTCTTGGCTATGTTGTTACTCCACAGGGAATTGAAGTTGATAAAGCCAAGATTGAAGCTATTGAGAGTTGGCCGCAGCCCAAAACGGTCACACACATGAGGAGTTTTCTTGGCCTCGCTGGATTCTATAGGCGTTTTGTGAGAGATTTCAGCACCATTGCTGCACCTCTCAACGAGCTTACAAAGAAGGATGTGCCTTTTGTTTGGGGTACCGCACAGGAAGAAGCCTTCACGGTATTGAAAGATAAGTTGACACATGCTCCTTTACTCCAACTTCCTGATTTTAATAAGACTTTTGAGCTTGAATGTGATGCTAGTGGAATTGGATTAGGAGGTGTGTTATTACAAGATGGCAAACCTGTTGCATACTTTTCTGAAAAATTGAGTGGGCCTAGTCTGAATTATTCTACTTATGATAAAGAATTATATGCTCTTGTTCGGACTTTAGAAACATGGCAACATTATTTATGGCCCAAAGAATTTGTTATACATTCTGATCATGAATCGTTGAAACATATTAAAAGTCAAGCTAAACTGAATCGTAGACATGCTAAATGGGTTGAATTCATTGAGACTTTCCCTTATGTCATTAAACACAAGAAGGGAAAAGAAAATGTTATTGCTGATGCATTGTCTCGTCGCTATACTATGCTTTCACAACTTGACTTCAAAATATTTGGTTTGGAGACCATCAAAGATCAATATGTGCATGATGCTGATTTTAAAGATGTAATGCAGAATTGTAAAGAAGGAAGAATGTGGAACAAGTTTGTCGTTAACGATGGATTTGTGTTTCGTGCTAACAAGCTATGCATTCCAGCTAGCTCCGTTCGTCTTTTGTTGTTGCAAGGAAACACGAATCGGAAACTAGATGGATCTCGAAAACAACCCTAATAAGCAAGGAACTCGGATTGGTGGTGGATATATGGTGGTGGTATATGGCAGCGGTGGTGGTAGCGGTGGTAGTATATGGATATGGATCGGTGGTGGTATATGGACACGGATTGGTGGTGGTATATGGATACGGATTCGGAGCGGTGGCGGATAAGCGGTGGTGGTAGATGGCAGGGGCGATGATGATGGTGCGGCGGCGGCGTGACAACTTATGACCAGAACTCGAAACTCTAAAAGACTAGACTCTAAGACCAGCAACTAGACACGATGATGCAACCGCAAATTCAACAAAGCAAAACCCTAAAAAGATTATGCAAAGGCTCAGATTGGTTCGGATATGATGAACTAACCCTAATTTTTTTTGTGGCTTTTTCGTGGACTATAGGTATGAAGAACAGACTCGATCTAAACTACGAAAAACTGTAAAATCTCACCGAGCAACCTGGAAATCTGATACCACTTGATAGAGGCAAAGGTGTCCCGTCTTTCGATGAGATGGTGGATTTCGCTTTGGTGGAAGTCGACTTTGACGATCCGACTACGAACGTGCGAGGACGTCGCGCCTTAGCAATCGCTAAACCAACCCCGAGAGGTTATTGACCACGCCGGAGCACGATCAACCTGACCACGAGGGTCTGTTTCCTGCGAGCAAACGAAGAACAAGCAAGAAACTAAGATTGCAATCTGGATATTGCGAATATAAGATGAAAGCTTTATTGATCAAGGTGGGGTTCTGTGACGCCTTTGTCTGGTCGTTGAACACAAACGAAGTACGCGAAGTTGCAGCTATGGCGAACTTTTAATCTAAACAAAACCCACAGTCTAAACGATGCCCTAAGGGCTGTATATATGGAGGAAGAGGGGGGGAATTTCGTGGCCCTTGGTGGAGGGGTCCGAAATCAACCCTATCTCTTGTTTCCCCACACATACGGACTCTAAAAATAGCCTATACTTATGTATTTCGAAATTACATGGGCCTGGCCCAATAATAAGGTGACGCAGCACCTAAAATAGCCTCGGGACGAAATTTATGAAGTGGCGTCTTGTATATTTCGTCCAAGGCTTCATGCACCCATTATGGTGGCTTCAAAGTCCTGAAATCATCACTTGTAACTCCGTTCTTGTTTCCCTTGCGCATGCCATCATCTCCATTGATGAGGACATCAATACAATTGTTACACCCACAGCCCCTGCTGCTATACATACTGGACCAATTACTAGAGCTCGTGCACGCCAACTAAATTACCAGGTACTTTCGTTTCTTGGTAATGATTCTAATGTTCATGAGAATATGATGCTGCCTAAATTGGATACATTTGTTTTGCTTACAAATGAAGGGCCTAGCTTGGAGAAGGATGAACATTGGAGCAAGAACAAGAATGGAGATGATGGCATGCGCAAGGGGAACAAGAACGGAGTTACAAGTGATGATTTCAGGACTTTGAAGCCACCATAATGGGTGCATGAAGCCTTGGACGAAATATACAAGATGCCACTTCATAAATTTCGTCCCGAGGCTATTTTAGGTGCTGCGTCACCTTATTATTGGGCCAGGCCCATGTAATTTCGAAACACATAAGTATAGGCTATTTTTAGAGTCCGTATGTGTGGGGAAACAAGAGATAGGGTTGATTTCGGACTCCTCCACCAAGGGCCACGAAATTACCCCCCTCTTCCTCCATATATACAGCCCTTAGGGCATCGTTTAGACTTTGGGTTTTGTTTAGATTAAAAGTTCGCCATAGCTGCAACTTCGCGTACTTCGTTTGTGTTCAACGACCAGACAAAGGCGTCACAGAACCCCACCTTGATCAATAAAGCTTTCATCTTATATTCACAATATCCAGATTGCAATCTTAGTTTCTTGCTTGTTCTTCGTTTGCTCGCAGGAAACAGACCCTCGTGGTCAGGTTGATCGTGCTCCGGCGTGGTCAATAACCTCTCGGAGTTGGTTTAGCGATTGCTAAGGCGCGACGTCCTCGCACGTTCGTAGTCGGATCGTCAAAGTCGACTTCCACCAAAGCGAAATCCACCATCTCATCGAAAGACGGGACACCTTTGCCTCTATCAAGTGGTATCAGATTTCCAGGTTGCTCGGTGAGATTTTACAGTTTTTCGTAGTTTAGATCGAGTCTGTTCTTCATACCTATAGTCCACGAAAAAGCCAAAAAAAAAATTAGGGTTAGTTCATCCCATCCGAACCAATCTGAGCCTTGCATAATCTTTTCTGTATTTGCTTTGTTGAATTTGCGGTTGCATCGTCGTGTTCAGTTGCTGGTCTTAGCGTCTAGCCTTTTAGAGTTTCGAGTTCTGTTCACAAGTTGTCACGCCGTCGCCGCACCATCATCATCGCCCCTGCCATCTACCACCACCGCTCCGAATCCGTCTACCTCCACGTCGCGAAGCAGACCTCCGCCGAGCAAGCCGTGTTCCTCTTGCGTTTGGCCAAACTGTTGGTGCTGCTGTTGATACTTCTGTGGCTCCTGCTGCTGATGCGGAGGAGGATGATTATGTGGGAGATTATGAGGATGAGGTTGATCAAAATCACCACTACGTGCAGCCACCAGTACCACCACCAGCAGGTCGACCTCAGGTATATATTCGTAATGGTAGGCCTGCACCACCACCTCAGGTACGCGATGATGTCCATATTCCTAAACTGAAATTGAATATTCCACCATTTGAGGGTAGATATGTTCCTGATATATATCTTACTTGGGAGTTAGAAACTGAACAACGATTTACATGTTTACAATATCCTGAGGAGAGACGAGTTGCTGCTGCTGTTTGTGCTTTCACTAGTTTTGCATGTGTATGGTGGTCTGAACATTGTAGATTATATCCTATTCCAACTACTTGGGCTGCTTTGAAAACTGCTATGCATACGCGTTGGGTTCCACCATATTATCAACGTGAATTGCTTCAAAAATTGCAGCGTTTAAGACAAGGAAAAAATTCTGTAGAAGAATATTATCAGGAATTACAAACTGGCATGATTAGATGTGGTATTGTTGAGGAGAATGAAGCTATGCTTGCACGTTTTCTGGGTGGATTAAATAGAGAGATTCAGACCATTCTAGACTATAAGGAGTATACTAATATCACTCGTTTATTCCATCTTGCTTGTAAAGCTGAACGTGAAGTGCAGGATCGACAAGCATTGGGGCGAACTAACTTTTCTGCAGGCCGACCTTCATCATGGACACCACGTGCATCTTCTACTTCAACTGCACCAGCACCTCCATCCGGTGCCACCTCCAGCCGTGATACAAGAAAACAGGAACAACCACCATTATCTGCCAAGAGCGCACCTGCGGGGCCTGCACAGCGTTCTTCTTCTTCCATGGCATCAACAGGGCACACAAGTGATATTATTTGTCGTCGTTGTAAGGGAGGAGGTCATTATGCGAGGGAATGCAAATCTCCGCGTGTGATGATTGCTACCGCGGATGGTGGATATGAGTCCGCTAGTGACTATGATGAGGAGACATTGGCCCTTATTACACGTGAAGAACATGGTGGAGATGATTCTGATCATGAGACGCAATACATGGCTCCTGAAGACGCTGACAGGTATGAATGTTTAGTTGCTCAACGTGTTTTGAGTGTGCAGGTCACACAAGCTGAGCAAAATCAGAGGCACAATTTGTTCCATACCAAGGGAGTTGTGAAGGAACGTTCTGTGCGCATCATAATAGACGGAGGGAGCTGCAACAACTTGGCTAGCATGGAGATGGTGGAGAAGCAACTCGACACGATGATGGAACCGATGATTCAACTATGCAAGCAATGAAAAGAAAATTGCAAAGGCTCAGACTGGCTTGGACCAAGGATGAATAGATCTAACTCTTTTTTGTGGCTTTTTCTTGGACAATAGGTAAGAAAATAAATCTAATCTAGGAAAACTGGAAATTCTCACCGAGCAACCTGAAAACTGATACCACTTGATAGAGGCGAGGGTGTCCCGATCTTTCGATGAGATGATAACTATCGATTTGGTGGAGACGACTTTGACGATCCGACTACAAACGTGCACGACGTTGCGCCTTAGCAATCGCTAAACCAACTCCGAGAGGTTATTGACCACGCTGGAGCACGACCAACCTGACCACGAAGGTCTATTCCTGCAAGCAATCGAAGAACGAGCAAGAATATGATAAAGCAATCTGAATATTGCGAATATATATGAAGTATTGATAAAGGTGGGGATCCGAAAAGTGGTCTTGGTCTGGTAGTTGGACACAAACGAAGCACACGAAGTTGCAATGGCTAACTTTTAACTAAACAAATCCCAAAGTCTAAACGATGCCCTAAGGGCTGTATATATGGAGGAAGAGGGGGGTAATTTCGTGGCCCTTGGTGGAGGAGTCCGAAATCAACCCTATCTCTTGTTTCCCCACACATACGGACTCTAAAAATAGCCTATACTTATGTGTTTCGAAATTACATGGGCCTGGCCCAATAATAAGGTGACGCAGCACCTAAAATAGCCTCGGGACGAAATTTATGAAGTGGCATCTTGTATATTTCGTCCAAGGCTTCATGCACCCATTATGGTGGCTTCAAAGTCCTGAAATCATCACTTGTAACTCCGTTCTTGTTCCCCTTGCGCATGCCATCATCTCCATGCTTGTTCTTGCTCCAATGTTCATCCTTCTCCAAGCTAGGCCCTTCATTTGTAAGCAAAACAAATGTATCCAATTTAGGCAGCATCATATTCTCATGAACATTAGAATCATTACCAAGAAACGAAAGTACCTGGTAATTTAGTTGGCGTGCACGAGCTCTAGTAATTGGTCCAGTATGTATAGCAGCAGGGGCTATGGGTGTAACAATTGTATTGATGTCCTCATCAGAGACGTATCAGGCATCCCCAAGCTTAATTCCTGCTCGTCCTCGAGTAGGTAAATGATAAAAAGAGAATTTTTGATGCGGAGTGCTACTTGGCATAATTTCAATGCAAATCTTCTTAATTATGATATGAATATTCAGATTAGAAAGATTCAAGACAAAAGTTTATATTGACATAAAAATAATAATACTTCAAGCATACTAACAAAGAAATTATGTGATAGAGGCAAAGGTGTCCCGTCTTTCGATGAGATGATGGATATCGCCTTGGTGGAAGTCGACTTTGACGATCCGACTACGAACATGCGAGGACGTCGCGCCTTAGCAATCGCTAAACCAACTCCGAGAGGTTATTGACCATGCCGGAGCACGATCAACCTGACCACGAGGGTCTGTTTCCTGCGAGCAAACGAAGAACAAGCAAGAAACTAAGATTGCAATCTGGATATTGCGAATTTAAGATGAAAGCTTTGTTGATCAAGGTGGGGTTCTGTGACGCCTTTGTCTGGTCGTTGAACACAAACGAAGTACGCGAAGTTGCAGCTATGGCGAACTTTTAATCTAAACAAAACCCAAGGAAAAGCTACTAGATGGATCTACTTATATAGGAGCAAGGGGTGGCGGCCAAGGAGGTGGGAGGACGTCCCAAGGCAGCCTAAAACTAAATCTAGGTCGTACAAGGCCAATGGACCCAAGTGGAGGTGATGTAACACCTTTGGACTTGTAGTTTGACTCGGATTCTGCTGCAGCATCAGATTGTTTCGTCCACAACTCAATGCTCCGGACGAATTTGAAGGTGATTCCAATTGGGTTGGAAAGTGCACGAAATCTAGTTTCCAACAAAAAAAGAATCACCCAATTCGGAGTCCGTATGAAAAACTTGTGTGCGTTTTGAGTCAGGTATGTCTGTGCAGTCCGAATCTGAATCCAGAACGTGAGAGACTTGGACTCTATCTTCTCTTGGGCCAAAAGTGACGTGAGAGAACTTTTTGGACAGCAAATAAACATCTCTTTCTTCCTTATCTTCACATGTGGATTGTACAAATGTCCCATACACCTGCAATTAGACAAAACACAAAAGTGTGTGAAGTATTTTTGTTCTGGATAACATAAATAGATTATTGAATAGTTTGCATTAGAAATCACCTGACAAATATGCATATATGCAATATTTTTGGTCATATCCAAGGTAGTCATGTCCTCATCAAAGTACGTCCTCCGTCTTCTTCACGCCAGAGTGTCCCATTAATCCTCCTCCATGCGCCTCCTGCAACAACAAAAGACGAACGGAGCTAGCTGGAATGCATAGCTTGTTAGCACGAAACACAAATCCATCGTTAACGACGAACTTGTTCCACATTCTTCCTTCTTTACAATTCTGCATTACATCTTTAAAATTAGCATCATGCACATATTGATCTTTGATGGTCTCCAAACCAAATATTTTGAAGTCAAGTTGTGAAAGCATAGTATAGCGGCGAGACAATGCATCAGCAATAGCATTTTCTTTTCCCTTCTTGTGTTTAATGACATAAGGAAAAGTCTCAATGAATTCAACCCATTTAGCATGTCTACGATTCAGTTTAGCTTGACTTTTAATATGTTTCAAAGATTCATGATCAGAATGTATAACAAATTCTTTGGGCCATAAATAATGTTGCCATGTTTCTAAAGTCCGAACAAGAGCATATAATTCTTTATCATAAGTAGAATAATTCAGACTAGGCCCACTCAATTTTTCAGAAAAGTATGCAACAGGTTTGCCATCTTGTAATAACACACCGCCTAATCCAATTCCACTAGCATCACATTCAAGCTCAAAAGTCTTATTAAAATCAGGAAGTTGGAGTAAAGGAGCATGTGTCAACTTATCTTTCAATACCGAGAAGGCTTCTTCCTGTGCGGTACCCCAAAGAAAAGGCACATCTTTCTTTGTAAGCTCATTGAGAGGTGCAGCAATGGTGCTGAAATCTCTCACAAAACGCCTATAGAATCCAGCGAGGCCAAGAAAACTCCTCACTTGTGTGACCGTTTTGGGTTGCGGCCAACTCTCAATAGCTTCAATCTTGGCTTTATCAACTTCAATTCCCTGTGGAGTAACAACATAGCCAAGAAAAGATACTCGGTCGGTGCAAAAGGTGCACTTCCCAAGGTTACCAAACAAACGTGTATCACGTAGAGCAATAAAAACAGCACGTAAATGTTCCAAATGTTCTTCCAAAGATCTGCTATAAATCAATATGTCATCAAAGTAAATTATCACAAATCGTCCAATGAAAGCACGTAAAACTTCGTTCATTAATCTCATGAAAGTACTAGGTGCATTAGTTAACCCAAAAGGCATGACTAACCACTCATATAATCCAAACTTAGTTTTGAATGCTGTTTTCCATTCATCTCCCAATTTCATACGAATTTGATGGTATCCACTACGCAAATCAACTTTGGAGAATATTGTAGAGCCACTCAATTCATCAAGCATATCATCTAGCCTAGGAATAGGATGACGATAACGAATAGTAATATTATTAATGCCTCTACAATGAACACACATAAGTGATGTACCATCCTTTTTCGGCACTAGAATAATAGGAACAGCACAAGGACTAAGGGATTCGCGTATATAACCTTTGTCGAGAAGCTCTTGTACTTGATGCATAATCTCCTTCATCTCCTCTGGATTGGTACGGTATGGTGCACGGTTTGGCAGTGAAGCACCGGGAATTAAGTCAATCTGATGCTCAATCCCTCGAATAGGCGGTAATCCCGGTGGCACGTCTTGTGGAAAGACGTTAGCGAACTCCTGCAAAATGTTAGTGATAGCAGGAGGCAAAGAGGAAGGCACATCCTCGAATGAAAATAGTGCCTCTTTGCACACAAAAGCATAGCAAACAGATTTGCTGAAATCTAGCTCATCAATATCAGATTTGGTGGCAAATAAACATGCACTTTTCAATTTAATTTCAGAAGCAACACTAGATGGTTTATTATTAGGCTTCATTTGTTGCTCAAATTCTTTTGCCACAATCTGATTTTCACTCTTATTCGTCTCCTATTTTGCTTTATTAACTCTATTAGTATCATCTTTCAAAATGGAATCAGGAGTCATAGGAAGCAAAGTAATATTTTTATCCTTATGAATGATGAGGACATGACTACCTTGGATATGATCAAAAATATTGCATATATGCATATTTGTCAGGTGATTTCTAGTGCAAACTATTCAATAATCTATTTATGTTATGCAGAACAAAAATACTTCACACACTTTTGTGTTTTGTCTAATTGCAGGTGTATGGGACATTTGTACAATCCACATATGAAGATAAGGAAGAAAGAGATGTTTATTTGCTGTCCAAAAAGTTCTCTCACGTCACTTTTGGCCCAAGAGAAGATAGAGTCCAAGTCTCTCACGTTCTGGATTCAGATTCGGACTGCACAGACATACCTGACTCAAAACGCACACAAGTTTTTCATACGGACTCCGAATTGGGTGATTCTTTTTTTGTTGGAAACTAGATTTCGTGCACTTTCCAACCCAACTGGAATCACCTTCAAATTCGTCCGGAGCGTTGAGTTGTGGACGAAACAATCTGATACTGCACCAGAATCCGAGTCAAACTATAAGTCCAAAGGTGTTACATCACCTCGACTTGGGCCCATTGGCCTTGTACGACCTAGATTTAGTTTTAGGCTGCCTTGGGACGTCCTCCCACCTCCTTGGCCGCCACCCCTTGCTCCTATATAAGTAGATCCATCTAGTAGCTTTTCCTTGGGATTTGTTTAGTTAAAAGTTAGCCATTGCAACTTCGTGTACTTCGTTTGTGTCCAACGACCAGACCAAGACCGCTTATGGATCCCCACCATTATCAATACTTCATATATATTCGCAATATTCAGATTGCTTTATCATATTCTTGCTCGTTCTTCGATTGCTTGCAGGAATAGACCTTCGTGGTCAGGTTGATTGTGCTCCAGCGTGGTCAATAACCTCTCGGAGTTGGTTTAGCAATTGCTAAGGCGCAACGTCGTGCACGTTTGTAGTCGGATCGTCAAAGTCGTCTCCACCAAATCGATAGTTATCATCTCATCGAAAGATCGGGACACCCCGCCTCTATCAAGTGGTATCAGTTTTTAGGTTGCTCGGTGAGAATTTCCAGTTTTTCCTAGATTAGATTTTTTTCTTACCGATTGTCCAAGAAAAAGCCACAAAAAAAAGTTAGATCTGTTCATCCTTTATCCAAGCCAGTCTGAGCCTTTGCAATTTTTCTTTTCATTGTTTGCATTATTGAATTATCGGTCGCATCGCCGTGTTGAGTTGCTGGTCTTAGTGTCTAGTTCCTTTAGAGTTTCGAGTTCTGTTCACATTAGTCACGCAGCCGCTGCATCATTATCCCATCCGCTGTCCACCATCCCATCCACCAATTTCCACCACGTGCTACGCACTGTTTATTGTCATAATCATAGTTGAGGTCACTCACATCTTCGCCTGATCGAATCTGCATCTTATCTAGTTTGTCTTGGAAAGAGAGAAAAAAGGAAAGAAAAAAAAAAGAAAAAGAGGGAGAAGAAAAAGAAAAAAAGGCGTGAGAAAAAAAAGAGAGAAGAAAAAAAATCGGATCTCTCTAGAATCAATCTCGTACCTGAATTCGGATTGGAATCTGTTTTGCGCACTGTTCAGTAAAACAGGTGTATCTTCCTCATACGAAGTCCGTTTTGGCTCCGTGAGTACTCAAATTGAAGCTAGCGACGAGCCGCATCTAAATAGTTGCAGAAGCTAGTTCAATATTTGACAACTCAAAATCGGCTTCTAAATAGGTCTTTTTGCCCTCCGAAGTTCGTGAACACAGCTTGTTCCAATTTTTTAGGCCAGTTTTAGAATTTCTTTGACTCCTCATATCAACTCGGAGTTGAGTGATTCTTTTTGCATTGGAAAGCTTGAGTTAGTAGCATTCTTTGAAAGAATTTATCAGAAAATTGTCTCAAACTTTTCAAGAGGAAAGTTGGAGAGAGAGTTGTTGTATATCCTGCTTGGCAGTTGTTTTTCATCATTATCTTCACTGCCGTTGTGATCTTCACTTATATCTTGCTGTCAAGAGCTACTTAGTATCCTTCATTGATGCTAGTTGTGCTACGCCGTGACCTCATTAGTGTTCTAGGCTCGCGTCTCTAGTCCGGTCTAGCCTAGGACCAGCACAGTACCGTCGTTGAGCGTTTATTCAACATTGCATCTTTGAATTGATTATTGCTAATATTTTGCTACCATATATAGCCAACCTAGCTCCACATATTTCTACACCGTGTATACGTACGCTCCCCTGGCAATCGCTTTACTCAATATTCGGAGTTACTTGACACCGCTGGTTGCCGATCACCGCCTGCTGCATGGTAAGAACTTGTAAGACATTGATATTTGCTTTACTGTGAGCGTTTTACCACCACATCCTAGTAGTTATAGGAACATTATTTTTGTGTTTTGTTTCTTGTTCTACTAATCATGACAGGATCCAGAGTCAATTCATGGGCTTTGTCGATCGCGGGAGACGTGCCACCACCTTTGCAAATACCACAACCGTCACGAGAGGTGCACAAACATCCAAATGCACATGATCAGGTTAATGTATCTATACCACCATTTAATGGCCGTTTTAAACCTGCTTTATATATTGAATGGGAGTTCGACATAAAAAATATATTTGCTTCCCATAATTTCGATGAACATAAAAAGGTTAAGGTTGCGGTTGGCTCTTTCACTGGTTATGCTTTGGTTTGGTGGAGTGAATATTGTCGGTTACACCCTGATTATATACCTACTACTTGGGATGATTTGAAACTTGCCATGCGACATACTTTCGTCCCTGCTTATTATACTCGTGACATGATTAAGAAATTGCAACACTTAAAACAAGGTAGTGAAACTGTAACAAAATATTATGATGATTTACAAACTACCTTGTTGCATTCCTCTTTAGAAGAAAGTGAAGATGATTTTATGGATAGATTTTGGGGAGGATTAAACCGTGATATTCAAGAGATACTAATTCATGAAGAGTGTTATCCTATGGACCATTTGTTTCATCTTGCTTGCAAAGCTGAACAGGAAATAAAACGACGTGTTGGCCACGAGGAGAACAAGCGCACGGTGCACATTCCAAGAGTTGATATGATTGTTCCTTCAACTACTAGGCATACTATGACAACCACATCCGTTGTTGTCAGGACTACATCACCTCCACCATGTGACACATCGCACCCGAGAGTGGCTACATCATCTGAGTTGATCATAAGAGGTAATGACAAAGGTACTGATCTTCCATCTCTACATGAGAATGATGAATGCCTTGTCAATTTGAATGCACCATCTGATGAGCTACCCACTACTTTGATCACACCACCTATTTTAGAGGACTACGTTGATAATTTGACTTTGCCATGTGATCAAACAACTGAAATACCAACAATTTTGAGTGCACCCATTGAATTAACTATTGATGCAAAAGAACCAATGTTTAATCATTTTGATATGACCTCTAATCTTGGTGATGATTCTGTGTTGAATGACTTATTGCATGTTTGCTTTTTTAAGCATGTTGTAGCATGTAAATTTGATGCAAGTAAGGTTTATTCACCAATGTTGGGATGGTTTAATGATGAACATTGTCAATCATTTGAAATGAATAAGAGCTTCACTTATATGTGCAAACTGAGTTGCTATATTTTCATGCCTTCTACTTCTTGTGCTAATTTTTTGGCTTTAGATTTTATGAACTATGCAAGTTACTCATCTATTCATGTGTCATATATGCAAAAATCAAGGGAAGTAAAAATGAATGACATATACATATACAACATGTACACCTTGTCTTTTTTGTTAGCCACATTTCAGATTAAGCAACGCCGAGGACGGCTTTATTTTCAAGAAGGGGAGGATGATGAGGACATGACTACCTTGGATATGACCAAAAATATTGCATATATGCATATTTGTCAGGTGATTTCTAGTGCAAACTATTCAATAATCTATTTATGTTATCCAGAACAAAAATACTTCACACACTTTTGTGTTTTGTCTAATTGCAGGTGTATGGGACATTTGTACAATCCACATATGAAGATAAGGAAGAAAGAGATGTTTATTTGCTGTCCAAAACGTTCTCTCACGTCACTTTTGGCCCAAGAGAAGATAGAGTCCAAGTCTCTCACGTTCTGGATTCAGATTCGGACTGCACAGACATACCTGACTCAAAACGCACACAAGTTTTTCATACGGACTCCGAATTGGGTGATTCTTTTTTTGTTGGAAACTAGATTTCGTGCACTTTCCAACCCAATTGGAATCACCTTCAAATTCGTCTGGAGCGTTGAGTTGTGGACGAAACAATCGGATGCTGCAGCAGAATCCGAGTCAAACTACAAGTCCAAAGGTGTTACATCACCTCCACTTGGGCCCATTGGCCTTGTACGACCTAGATTTAGTTTTAGGCTGCCTTGGGACGTCCTCCCACCTCCTTGCCCGCCACCCCTTGCTCCTATATAAGTAGATCCATCTAGTAGCTTTTCCTTGGGATTTGTTTAGTTAAAAGTTAGCCAACGCAACTTCGTGTACTTCGTTTGTGTCCAACGACCAGACCAAGACCGCTTTCGGATCCCCACCTTTATCAATACTTCATACATATTTGCAATATTCAGATTGCTTTTATCATATTCTTGCTCGTTCTTCGATTGCTTGCAGGAATAGACCTTCGTGGTCAGGTTGATCGCGCACCGGCGTGGTCAATAACCTCTGGAGATTGGTTTAGCGATTGCTAAGGCGCAACGTCGTGCACGTTTGTAGTCGGATCGTCAAAGTCGTCTCCACCAAATCGATAGTTACCATCTCATCGAAAGATCGGGACACCCCGCCTCTATCAAGTGGTTACACCCTGATTATATACCTACTACTTGGGATGATTTGAAACTTGCCATGCGACATACTTTCGTCCCTGCTTATTATACTCGTGACATGATTAAGAAGTTGCAACACTTAAAACAAGGTAGTGAAACTGTAACAAAATATTATGATGATTTACAAACTACCTTGTTGCATTCCTCTTTAGAAGAAAGTGAAGATGATTTTATGGATAGATTTTGGGGAGGATTAAACCGTGATATTCAAGAGATACTAATTCATGAAGAGTGTTATCCTATGGACCATTTGTTTCATCTTGCTTGCAAAGCTGAACAGGAAATAAAACGACGTGTTGGCCACGAGGAGAACAAGCGCACGGTGCACATTCCAAGAGTTGATATGATTGTTCCTTCAACTACTAGGCATACTATGACAACCACATCCGTTGTTGTCAGGACTACATCACCTCCACCATGTGACACATCGCCCCCGAGAGTGGCTACATCATCTGAGTTGATCATAAGAGGTAATGACAAAGGTACTGATCTTCCATCTCTACATGAGAATGATGAATGCCTTGTCAATTTGAATGCACCATCTGATGAGCTACACACTACTTTGATCACACCACCTATTTTGGAGGACTACATTGATAATTTGACTTTGCTATGTGATCAAACAACTGAAATACCAACAATTTTGAGTGCACCCATTGTATTAACTATTGATGCAAAAGAACCAATGTTTAATCATTTTGATATGACCTCTAATCTTGGTGATGATTCTGTGTTGAATGACTTATTGCATGTTTGCTTATTTAAGCATGTTGTAGCATGTAAATTTGATGCAAGTAAGGTTTATTCACCAATGTTGGGATGGTTTAATGATGAACATTGTCAATCTTTTGAAATGAATAAGAGCTTCACTTATATGTGCAAACTGAGTTGCAATATTTTCATGCCTTCTACTTCTTGTGCTAATTTTTTGGCTTTAGATTTTATGAACTATGCAAGGTACTCATCTATTCATGGGTCATATATGCAAAAATCAAGGGAAGTAAAAATGGATGACATATACATATACAACATGTACACCTTGTCTCTTTTGTTAGCCACATTTCAGATTAAGCAACACCGAGGACGGCTTTATTATCAAAAACGGGAGGATGATGAGGACATGACTACCTTGGATATGATCAAAAATATTGCATATATGCATATTTGTCAGGTGATTTCTAGTGCAAACTATTCAATAATCTATTTATGTTATGCAGAACAAAAATACTTCACACACTTTTGTGTTTTGTCTAATTGCAGGTGTATGGGACATTTGTACAATCCACATATGAAGATAAGGAAGAAAGAGATGTTTATTTGCTGTCCAAAAAGTTCTCTCACGTCACTTTTGGCCCAAGAGAAGATAGAGTCCAAGTCTCTCACGTTCTGGATTCAGATTCGGACTGCACAGACATACCTGACTCAAAACGCACACAAGTTTTTCATACGGACTCCGAATTGGGTGATTGTTTTTTTGTTGGAAACTAGATTTCGTGCACTTTCCAACCCAATGGGAATCACCTTCAAATTCGTCCGGAGCGTTGAGTTGTGGACGAAACAATCTGATGCTGCACCAGAATCCGAGTCAAACTATAAGTCCAAAGGTGTTACATCACCTCCACTTGGGCCCATTGGCCTTGTACGACCTAGATTTAGTTTTAGGCTGCCTTGGGACGTCCTCCCACCTCCTTGGCCGCCACCCCTTGCTCCTATATAAGTAGATCCATCTAGTAGCTTTTCCTTGGGATTTGTTTAGTTAAAAGTTAGCCATTGCAACTTCGTGTACTTCGTTTGTGTCCAACGACCAGACCAAGACCGCTTACGGATCCCCACCATTATCAATACTTCATATATATTCGCAATATTCAGATTGCTTTATCATATTCTTGCTCGTTCTTCGATTGCTTGCAGGAATAGACCTTCGTGGTCAGGTTGATTGTGCTCCAGCGTGGTCAATAACCTCTCGGAGTTGGTTTAGCAATTGCTAAGGCGCAACGTCGTGCACGTTTGTAGTCGGATTGTCAAAGTCGTCTCCACCAAATCGATAGTTATCATCTCATCGAAAGATCGGGACACCCCGCCTCTATCAAGTGGTATCAGATTATTGAATAGTTTGCACTAGAAATCACCTGACAAATATGCATATATGCAATATTTTTGATCATATCCAAGGTAGTCATGTCCTCATCAATGAACAAGAGTATAGTGATTGTTTCTATCATGGTGTACAAAATTTTTATCAAATTGCCATGGTCTACCAAGTAATAAGGAACATGCTTGCATAGGTACCACATCACAATCAACATAATCAGCATATGTAGAGATACTAAAATGCACACGAACAGTACGTGTTACCTTAACCTTGCCGCTGTTGTTGAACCATTGGATGTAGTAAGGATGTGGATGTGGTCTTGTGGTGAGAGAAAGCTTCTCCACCATCTCCATGCTAGCCAAGTTGTTGCAGTTCCCCCCGTCTATGATGACGCGCACAGAACGTTCCTTCACAACTCCCTTGGTATGGAACAAATTGTGCCTCTGATTTTGCTCAGCTTGTGTGATCTGCACACTCAAAACACGTTGAGCAACTAAACATTCATACCTGTCAGCGTCTTCAGGAGCCATGTATTGCGTCTCATGATCAGAATCATCTCCACCATGTTCTTCATGTGTAATAAGAGCCAAAGTCTCCTCATCATAGTCACTAGCTAATAGAGGCGAGGGTGTCCCGTCTTTCGATGAGATGATGGATATCGCTTTGGTGGAAGTCGACTTTGACGATCCGACTACGAACGTGCGAGGACGTCGCGCCTTAGCAATCGCTAAACCAACTCCGAGAGGTTGTTGACCACGCCGGAGCACGATCAACCTGACCACGAGGGTCTGTTTCCTGCGAGCAAACAAAGAACAAGCAAGAAACTGAGATTGCAATCTGGATATTGCGAATATAAGATGAAAGCTTTATTGATCAAGGTGGGGTTCTGTGACGCCTTTGTCTGGTCGTTGAACACAAACGAAGTACGCGAAGTTGCAGCTATGGCGAACTTTTAATCTAAACAAAACCCAAAGTCTAAACGATGCCCTAAGGGCTGTATATATGGAGGAAGAGGGGGGGAATTTCGTGGCCCTTGGTGGAGGGGTCTGAAATCAACCCTATCTCTTGTTTCCCCACACATACGGACTCTAAAAATAGCCTATACTTATGTATTTCGAAATTACATGGGCCTGGCCCAATAATAAGGTGACGCAGCACCTAAAATAGCCTCGGGACGAAATTTATGAAGTGGCATCTTGTATATTTCGTCCAAGGCTTCATGCACCCATTATGGTGGCTTCAAAGTCCTGAAATCATCACTTGTAACTCCGTTCTTGTTCCCCTTGCGCATGCCATCATCTCCATGCTTGTTCTTGCTCCAATGTTCATCCTTCTCCAAGCTAGGCCCTTCATTTGTAAGCAAAACAAATGTATCCAATTTAGGCAGCATCATATTCTCATGAACATTAGAATCATTACCAACAAACGAAAGTACCTGGTAATTTAGTTGGCGTGCACGAGCTCTAGTAATTGGTCCAGTATGTATAGCAGCAGGGGCTGTGGGTGTAAAAATTGTATTGATGTCCTCATCATCCTCCCCTTCTTGAAATGAAGTCGTCCTCGACGGAAGTTCATCTTCCTCACCCAAATAAGGCTTCAAGTCTGCAATGTTAAAAGTGGGACTAACCCCAAAATCTGCAGGCAGCTCAAGTTTATATGCATTATCATTTATTTTCTCTAACACCTTAAAGGGACCATCAGCACGTGGCATTAACTTTGATTTGCGCAAATCAGGAAATCTATCCTTACGCAAATGTAACCAAACAAGATCTCCAGGTGCAAACACAACATGTTTTCTACCCTTATCTCCAGCAAGTTTATATTTAGCATTCATGCGCTCAATGTTTTCCTTAGTTAACTCATGCATTTTTAAAATCAATTCAGCACGTTGTTTAGCATCAAAATTAACCTTCTCCGAAGATGGAAGAGGCAACAAATCAATAGGTGCACGAGGTAGGAAACCATACACAACTTCAAAAGGGCACATCTTAGTAGTAGAATGCAATGAACGATTATAAGCAAATTCAATATGAGGCAAGCATACCTCCCACATTTTCTTATTATTCTTCAAAACAGCCCTAAGCATAGTAGACAACGTTCTATTGACTACTTCAGTTTGTCCATCAGTTTGGGGGTGACAAGTAGTACTAAAAAGCAGTTTAGTCCCCAACTTAGCCCATAAACATCTCCAAAAGTGGCTAAGAAATTTAGTATCACGATCTGAAACAATAGTATTTGGCACACCATGCAAGCGAATAATTTCACGAAAGAACAAATCAGCAACATTAACAGCATCATCGCTTTTATGACATGGTATAAAGTGTGCCATTTTCGAGAATCTATCCACTACAACAAATATGCTATCCCTCCCCTTCTTTGTTCGAGGTAAACCTAAAACAAAGTCCATAGATATATCCTCCCAAGGAACACTAGGTACAGGCAAAGGCATATATAAACCATGAGGATTGAGTCGTGACTTAGCTTTTTGACATGTAGTGCAGCGAGCAATAAAACGCTCAACATCCCGTCTCATCTTTGGCCAAAAGAAATGTGTAGCAAGTACGTCCTCCGTCTTCTTCACGCCAAAGTGTCCCATTAATCCTCCTCCATGCGCCTCCTGCAACAACAAAAGACGAACGGAGCTAGCTGGAATGCATAGCTTGTTAGCACGAAACACAAATCCATCGTTAACAACAAACTTGTTCCACATTCTTCCTTGATAGAGGCAAAGGTGTCCCGTCTTTCGATGAGATGGTGGATTTCGCTTTGGTGGAAGTCGACTTTGACGATCTGACTACGAACGTGCGAGGACGTCGCGCCTTAGCAATCGCTAAACCAACTCCGAGAGGTTATTGACCACGCCGGAGCACGATCAACCTGACCACGAGGGTCTGTTTCCTGCGAGCAAACGAAGAACAAGCAAGAAACTAAGATTGCAATCTGGATATTGCGAATATAAGATGAAAGCTTTATTGATCAAGGTGGGGTTCTGTGACGCCTTTGTCTGGTCGTTGAACACAAACGAAGTACGCGAAGTTGCAGCTATGGCGAACTTTTAATCTAAACAAAACCCAAAGTCTAAACGATGCCCTAAGGGCTGTATATATGGAGGAAGAGGGGGGGAATTTCGTGGCCCTTGGTGGAGGGGTCCGAAATCAACCCTAACTCTTGTTTCCCCACACATACGGACTCTAAAAATAGCCTATACTTATGTATTTCGAAATTACATGGGCCTGGCCCAATAATAAGGTGACGCAGCACCTAAAATAGCCTCGGGACGAAATTTATGAAGTGGCATCTTGTATATTTCGTCCAAGGCTTCATGCACCCATTATGGTGGCTTCAAAGTCCTGAAATCATCACTTGTAACTCCGTTCTTGTTCCCCTTGCGCATGCCATCATCTCCATGCTTGTTCTTGCTCCAATGTTCATCCTTCTCCAAGCTAGGCCCTTCATTTGTAAGCAAAACAAATGTATCCAATTTAGGCAGCATCATATTCTCATGAACATTAGAATCATTACCAAGAAACGAAAGTACCTGGTAATTTAGTTGGCGTGCACGAGCTCTAGTAATTTGTCCAGTATGTATAGCAGCAGGGGCTGTGGGTGTAACAATTGTATTGATGTCCTCATCACTAGCAGACTCATATCCACCATCCGCGGTAGCAATCATCACACGCGGAGATTTGCATTCTCTCACATAATGACCTCCTCCCTTACAACGACGACAAATAATGTCACTTGTGTGCCCTGTTGATGCCATGGAAGAAGAAGAACGCTGTGCAGGCCCCACAGGTGCGCTCTTGGCAGATAATGGTGGTTGTGTCTGTTTCCTTGTATCACGGCTGGAGGTGGCACCGGATGGAGGTGCTGGTGCAGTTGAAGTAGAAGATGCACGTGGTGTCCATGATGAAGGTCGGCCTGCAGAAAAGTTAGTTCGCCCCAATGCTTGTCGATCCTGCACTTCACGTTCAGCTTTACAAGCAAGATGGAATAAACGAGTGATATTAGTATACTCCTTATAGTCTAGAATGGTCTGAATCTCTCTATTTAATCCACCCAGAAAACATGCAAGCATAGCTTCATTCTCCTCAACAATACCACATCTAATCATGCCAGTTTGTAATTCCTGATAATATTCTTCTACATAATTTTTCCCTTGTCTTAAACGCTGCAATTTTTGAAGCAATTCACGTTGATAATATGGTGGAACCCAACGCGTACGCATAGCAGTTTTCAAAGCAGCCCAAGTAGTTGGAATAGGATATAATCTACAATGTTCAGACCACCATACACATGCAAAACTAGTGAAAGCACAAACAGCAGCAGCAACCCGTCTCTCCTCGGGATATTGTAAACATGTAAATCGTTGTTCAGTTTCTAACTCCCAAGTAAGATATATATCAGGAACATATCTACCCTCAAATGGTGGAATATTCAATTTCAGTTTAGGAATATGGACATCATCTCGTACCTGAGGTGGTGGTGCAGGCCTACCATTACGAATATATACCTGAGGTCGACCTGCTGGTGGTGGTACAGGTGGCTGCACGTAGTGCTGATTTTGATCAACCTCATCCTCATAATCTCCCACATAATCATCCTCCTCCGCATCAGCAGTAGGAGCCACAGAAGTATCAACAGCAGCACCAACAGTTTGGCCAAACGCAAGAGGAACACGGCTTGCTCGGCGGAGGTCTGTTTCGCGACGTGGAGGTAGTCGTTGTTGTTGTTGTTGGAGAGGTGATGAGGACATCAATACAATTGTTACACCCACAGCCCCTGCTGCTATACATACTGGACCAATTACTAGAGCTCGTGCACGCCAACTAAATTACCAGGTACTTTCGTTTCTTGGTAATGATTCTAATGTTCATGAGAATATGATGCTGGCTAAATTGGATACATTTGTTTTGCTTACAAATGAAGGGCCTAGCTTGGAGAAGGATGAACATTGGAGCAAGAACAAGCATGGAGATGACGGCATGCGCAAGGGAAACAAGAACGGAGTTACAAGTGATGATTTCAGGACTTTGAAGCCACCGTAATGGGTGCATGAAGCCTTGGACGAAATATACAAGATGCCACTTCATAAATTTCGTCCCGAGGCTATTTTAGGTGCTGCGTCACCTTATTATTGGGCCAGGCCCATGTAATTTAGAAATACATAAGTATAGGCTATTTTTAGAGTCCGTATGTGTGGGGAAACAAGAGATAGGGTTGATTTCGGACCCCTCCACCAAGGGCCACGAAATTCCCCCCCTCTTCCTCCATATATACAGCCCTTAGGGCATCGTTTAGACTTTGGGTTTTGTTTAGATTAAAAGTTCGCCATAGCTGCAACTTCGCGTACTTCGTTTGTGTTCAACGACCAGACAAAGGCGTCACAGAACCCCACCTTGATCAATAAAGCTTTCATCTTATATTCGCAATATCCAGATTGCAATCTTAGTTTCTTGCTTGTTCTTCGTTTGCTCGCAGGAAACAGACCCTCGTGGTCAGGTTGATCGTGCTCCGGCGTGGTCAATAACCTCTCGGAGTTGGTTTAGCGATTGCTAAGGCGCGACGTCCTCGCACGTTCGTAGTCGGATCGTCAAAGTCGACTTCCACCAAAGCGATATCCATCATCTCATCGAAAGATCGGGACCCTCGCCTCTATCAAGAGGTGCGTTAGGTGCAGCGGGTGGTGGTGGTGGAAGACGCGCGAGCAATTCATTAAACTTGTTATCGAGCTTTGTTTCGAACGTCTTCTCAAGGCCAGTGATCTTCTCCATGGCCTCTTCAAAATTGTTCAGCACATCTTGCACCTGTTCAGTCATCATTTGCTGAAACTTATCATGAAGCTCCTTGTTCGATAAATTCTCCCAGTCAATCTCGTCGGCTTGTGATCCTGGCATGGTTAGCAGCAATAGAAACACACAAGAATATGATCCTACAGACTACGAACAAGTGGTGGTGGTGGGTGTCACAAATCCGTCAAGCAAAACTCAAATTCTTACCAGTTCTTACCCAGCAACAGGCGGTGATCGGCAACCGTTGTAGTCAAAACTCTCAAAGCTTGGATAGAGCGATTACCAGGGAGAGTCAAACGCACGACGTAGATGTATGTGGAGCTGGGAAGGCTTATAATATGGTAGCAAAAAGGGTCAGCAATAATCAATTCAGAGATGCAAAGTTGAATAAACGCTCAACGACGGTACTGTGCTGGTCCTAGGGTAGACTGTGCTAGAGACGCGAGCCTAGAACACCAACAAAATCACGGCGCGGCACGTAAACAAGGGAGGAGCACACTCTGAATTTTTTTTCTCTTTTTTTTGCACTTTTCTTTCCTCTTTTTTTTTGCTCCGCAACAATTTTTTTTGAAAAAGTCTACAAATGGTCCAAAAACTGCCTAGCCAGAATTTTCCAGACTTAGTTTTTTTTTTTGAAATTGGAACTATTTTTCTTCTGCGGATGGCTCGAAAGTTGGGGAGTCCTTCTCTGTCACGACTCGGAGTATCGCGTGATCTAGAAATCGAGAACAATGCAACAATTACTGGACTCGGACTAGGACTGGTGGCGGAGATGAATCTGGTGGAACTCGGACTGGTGACGGAGATGAATCTGGTGGAACACGGACAGGTGGCGGATATATGTTGCAGGTGAACTCGGATTGGCGTGATGGCGGCGGATATGTGGTGGCGTATATGGATTCGGATTGGCGGTGAATATGTGGTGGTGGTATATTGATGAGGACATCAATACCCTTGTTACACCCACAGGCCCTGCTGCTATACATACTGGACCAATTACTAGAGCTCGCGCACGCCAACTAAATTACCAGGTACTTTCGTTTCTTGGTAATGATTCTAATGTTCATGAGAATATGATGCTGCCTAAATTGGATACATTTGTTTTGCTTACAAATGAAGGGCCTAGCTTGGAGAAGGATGAACATTGGAGCAAGAACAAGCATGGAGATGATGGCATGCGCAAGGGGAACAAGAACGGAGTTACAAGTGATGATTTCAGGACTTTGAAGCCACCATAATGGGTGCATGAACCCTTGGACGAAATATACAAGATGCCACTTCATAAATTTCGTCCTGAGGCTATTTTAGGTGTTGCGTCACCTTATTATTGGGCCAGGCCCATGTAATTTCGAAATACATAAGTATAGGCTATTTTTAGAGTCCGTATGTGTGGGGAAACAAGAGATAGGGTTGATTTCGGACCCCTCCACCAAGGGCCACGAAATTCCCCCCTCTTCCTCCATATATACAGCCCTTAGGGCATCGTTTAGACTTTGGGTTTTGTTTAGATTAAAAGTTCGCCATAGCTGCAACTTCGCGTACTTCGTTTGTGTTCAACGACCAGACAAGGGCGTCACAGAACCCCACCTTGATCAATAAAGCTTTCATCTTATATTCGCAATATCCAGATTGCAATCTTAGTTTCTTGCTTGTTCTTCGTTTGCTCGCAGGAAACAGACCCTCGTGGTCAGGTTGATCGTGCTCCGGCGTGGTCAATAACCTCTCGGAGTTGGTTTAGCGATTGCTAAGGCGCGACGTCCTCGCATGTTCGTAGTCGGATCGTCAAAGTCGACTTCCACCAAGGCGATATCCATCATCTCATCGAAAGACGGGACACCTTTGCCTCTATCAAGTGGTATCAGATTTCCAGGTTGCTCGGTGAGATTTTACAGTTTTTCGTAGTTTAGATCGAGTCTGTTCTTCATACCTATAGTCCACGAAAAAGCCAAAAAAAAATTAGGGTTAGTTCATCCCATCCGAACCAATCTGAGCCTTGCATAATCTTTTCTGTATTTGCTTTGTTGAATTTGCGGTTGCATCGTCGTGTCCAGTTGCTGGTCTTAGCGTCTAGTCTTTTAGGGTTTCGAGTTCTGTTCACAGGTTGTCACGTCGCCGCTGCCATATATCACCACCGCATCATCATCGTCGCTGTTGCCATATACACCACCAATCTTATATTCACCGCCAATCCGAATCCATATACGCCACCACATATCCGCCGCCATCACGCCAATCCGAGTTCACCTGCAACAAATATCCGCCACCTGTCCGTGTTCCACCAGATTCATCTCCGCCACCAGTCCGAGTTCCACCAGATTCATCTCCGCCACCAGTCCTAGTCCGAGTCTAGTAATTGTTGCATTGTTCTCGATTTCCAGATCACGCGATACTCCGAGTCGTGACAGAGAAGGACTCCCCAACTTCCGAGCCATCCGCAGAAGAAAAATAGTTCCAATTTCAAAAAAAAAACGAAGTCTGGAAAATTCTGGCTAGGCAGTTTTTAGACCATTTGTAGACTTTTTCGAAAAAAATTGTTGCGGAGCAAAAAAAAAGGAAAAAAGTGCAAAAAAAAGAAAGAGAAAAAAAAATTCAGAGTGTGCTCCTCCCTTGTTTACGTGCCGCGCCATGATTTTGTTGGTGTTCTAGGCTCGCGTCTCTAGCACAGTCTAGCCTAGGACCAGCACAGTACCGTCGTTGAGCGTTTATTCAACTTTGCATCTCTAAATTGATTATTGCTGACCCTTTTTGCTACCATATTATAAGCCTTCCCAGCTCCACATACATCTACGTCGTGCGTTTGACTCTCCCTGGTAATCGCTCTATCCAAGCTTTGAGAGTTTTGACTACAACGGTTGCCGATCACCGCCTGTTGCTGGGTAAGAACTGGTAAGAATTTGAGTTTTGCTTGACGGATTTGTGACACCCACCACCACCACTTGTTCGTAGTCTGTAGGATCATATTCTTGTGTGTTTCTATTGCTGCTAACCATGCCAGGATCACAAGCCGACGAGATTGACTGGGAGAATTTATCGAACAAGGAGCTTCATGATAAGTTTCAGCAAATGATGACTGAACAGGTGCAAGATGTGCTGAACAATTTTGAAGAGGCCATGGAGAAGATCACTGGCCTTGAGAAGACGTTCGAAACAAAGCTCGATAACAGATTTAATGAATTGCTCGCGCGTCTTCCACCACCACCACCCGCTGCACCTAAGGATGATGAGTATGCGGGCGATTATGAGGATGAGGTTGATCAAAATCAGATCTACGAGCAGCCACCAGCACCACCACCAGCAGGTCGACCTTAGGTATATATTCGTAATGGTAGGCCTGCACCACCACCTCAGGTACGAGATGATGTCCATATTCCTAAACTGAAATTGAATATTCCACCATTTGAGGGTAGATATGTTCCTGATATATATCTTACTTGGGAGTTAGAAACTGAACAACGATTTACATGTTTACAATATCCTGAGGAGAGACGAGTTGCTGCTGCTGTTTGTGCTTTCACTAGTTTTGCATGTGTATGGTGGTCTGAACATTGTAGATTATATCCTATTCCAACTACTTGGGCTGCTTTGAAAACTGCTATGCGTACGCGTTGGGTTCCACCATATTATCAACGTGAATTGCTTCAAAAATTGCAGCGTTTAAGACAAGGAAAAAATTCTGTAGAAGAATATTATCAGGAATTACAAACTGGCATGATTAGATGTGGTATTGTTGAGGAGAATGAAGCTATGCTTGCACGTTTTCTGGGTGGATTAAATAGAGAGATTCTGATAGAGGCAAAGGTGTCCCGTCTTTCGATGAGATGATGGATATCGCTTTGGTGGAAGTCGACTTTGACGATCCGACTACGAACGTGTGAGGACGTCGCGCCTTAGCAATCGCTAAACCAACTCCGAGAGGTTATTGACCACGCCGGAGCACGATCAACCTGACCACGAGGGTCTGTTTCCTGCGAGCAAACGAAGAACAAGCAAGAAACTAAGATTGCAATCTGGATATTGCGAATATAAGATGAAAGCTTTATTGATCAAGGTGGGGTTCTGTGACGCCTTTGTCTGGTCGTTGAACACAAACGAAGTACGCGAAGTTGCAGCTATGGCGAACTTTTAATCTAAACAAAACCCAAAGTCTAAACGATGCCCTAAGGGCTGTATATATGGAGGAAGAGGGGGGAATTTCGTGGCCCTTGGTGGAGGGGTCCGAAATCAACCCTATCTCTTGTTTCCCCACACATACGAAGTCTAAAAATAGCCTATACTTATGTATTTCGAAATTACATGGGCCTGGCCCAAAAATAAGGTGACGCAGCACCTAAAATAGCCTCGGGACGAAATTTATGAAGTGGCATCTTGTATATTTCGTCCAAGGCTTCATGCACCCATTATGGTGGCTTCAAAGTCCTGAAATCATCACTTGTAACTCCGTTCTTGTTCCCCTTGCGCATGCCATCATCTCCATGCTTGTTCTTGCTCCAATGTTCATCCTTCTCCAAGCTAGGCCCTTCATTTGTAAGCAAAACAAATGTATCCAATTTAGGCAGCATCATATTCTCATGAACATTAGAATCATTACCAAGAAACGAAAGTACCTGGTAATTTAGTTGGCGTGCACGAGCTCTAGTAATTGGTCCAGTATGTATAGCAGCAGGGGCTGTGGGTGTAACAATTGTATTGATGTCCTCATCAGGAACAGGCCCCAAGATGGGATCTCATGGATACAAAAAGTTGCGGCGGTGGAATTAGGTTTTTGGCTCCTGTTTTGTTCGTTTGGGGGTACGTAGGTATATATAGGAGGAAGAAGTACGTCGGTGGAGCTCCGAGGGGCCCACGAGGCAGGGGGCGCGCCCTAGGGGGGCCCCCACCCTTGTGACCGCCTCTCTGATGCCTTGGCGTAGGGTCCAAGTCTCTTGGATCACATTCGGTGAGAAAATCACGTTCCTGAAAGTTTCATTCCGTTTGGACTCCGTTTGATATTCCGTTTCTTTGAAACACTGAAATAGGCAAAAAACAACAATTCTGGGCTGGGCCTCCGGCTAATAGGTTAGTCCCAAAAATAATATAAAAGTGGAAAATAAAGCCCAGTATAGTCCAAAAAAGTAGATAATATAGCATGGAGCAATCAAAAATTATAGATACGTTGGAGACGTATCAATGTGCATTACTGAGAGGGCCCAGAGATACCTCTTCGATACACGGAGTGACAAATCCTAATCTCGATCTATGCCAACTCAACAAACACCATCGGAGACACCTGTAGAGCATCTTTATAATCACCCAGTTACGTTGTGATGTTTGATAGCACACAAGGTGTTCCTCCGGTATTCAGGAGTTGCATAATCTCATAGTCATAGGAACATGTATAAGTCATGAAGAAAGCAATAGCAGAAAACTAAACGATCATTACGTTAAGCTAACAGATGGGTATTGTCCATCACATCATTTTCTAATGATGTGATCCCGTTCATCAAATGACAACACATGTCTATGGCTAGGAAACTTAACCATCTTTGATCAACGAGCTAGTCTAGTAGAGGCATACTAGGGACACTTTGTTTGTCTATGTATTCACACATGTACTAAGTTTCCAGTTAATACAATTCTAGCATGAATAATAAACATTTATAATGATATAAGGAAATATAAATAACAACTTTATTATTGCCTCTAGGGCATATTTCCTTCAGTCTCCCACTTCAGTATCCTTTTATGTTATTCAGAAATTCAGTATCATTTCCGATCAACAATATGTCATACACATATAATATAAAAAATGCTACAGGGCTCCCTGATAGAGGCAAAGGTGTCCCGTCTTTCGATGAGATGATGGATATCGCTTTGGTGGAAGTCGACTTTGACGATCCGACTACGAACGTGCGAGGACGTCGCGCCTTAGCAATCGCTAAACCAACTCCGAGAGGTTATTGACCACGCCGGAGCACGATCAACCTGACCACAAGGGTCTGTTTCCTGCGAGCAAACGAAGAACAAGCAAGAAACTAAGATTGCAATCTGGATATTGCGAATATAAGATGAAAGCTTTATTGATCAGGGTGGGGTTCTGTGACGCCTTTGTCTGGTCGTTGAACACAAACGAAGTACGCGAAGTTGCAGCTATGGCGAACTTTTAATCTAAACAAAACCCAAAGTCTAAACGGTGCCCTAAGGGCTGTATATATGGAGGTAGAGAGGGGGAATTTCGTGGCCCTTGTTGGAGGGGTCCGAAATCAACCCTATCTCTTATTTCCCCACACATACGGACTCTAAAAATAGCCTATACTTATGTATTTCGAAAATACATGGGCCTGGCCCAATAAAAAGGTGACGCAGCACCTATAATAGCCTCAGGACGAAATTTATGAAGTGGCATCTTGTATATTTCGTCCATGGCTTCATGCACGCATTATGGTGGCTTCAAAGTCCTGAAATCATCACTTGTCACTCCATTCTTGTTCCCCTTGCGCATGGCATCATCTCCATGCTTGTTCTTGCTCCAATGTTCATCCTTCTCCAAGCTAGGCCCTTCATTTGTAAGCAAAACAAATGTATCCAATTTAGGCAGCATCATATTCTCATGAACATTAGAATCATTACCAAGAAACGAAAGTACCTGATAATTTAATTGGCATGCGCGAGCTCTAGTAATTGGTCCCATATATGTAGCAGTAGGGGCTGTGGGTGTAACAATGGTATTGATGTCCTCATCATCCTCCCCTTCTTGAAATGAAGTCGTCCTCGACGGAAACTCATCTTCCTCACCCAAATAAGGCTTCAAATCTGCAATGTTAAAGTGGGACTAACCCCAAAATCTGCAGGCAGCTCAAGTTTATATGCATTATCATTTATTTTCTCTAACACCTTGAAGGGACCATCAGCACGTGGCATTAGCTTTGATTTGCGCAAATCGGGAAATCTATCCTTATGCAAATGTAACCAAACAAGATCTCCAGGTGCAAACACAACATGTTTTCTACCCTTATCTCCAGCAAGTTTATATTTAGCATTCATACGCTCAATGTTTTCCTTAGTTAACTCATGCATTTTTAAAATCAATTCAGCACGTTGTTTAGCATCAAAATTAACCTTCTCCGAAGATGGAAGAGGCAACAAATCAATAGGTGCACGAGGTAGGAAACCATACACAACTTCAAAAGGGCACATCTTAGTAGTAGAATGCAATGAACGATTATAAGCAAATTCAATATGAGGCAAGCATTCCTCCCACATTTTCTTATTATTCTTCAAAACAGCCCTAAGCATAGTAGACAACGTTCTATTGACTACTTCAGTTTGTCCATCAGTTTGGGGGTGACAAGTAGTACTAAAAAGCAGTTTAGTCCCCAACTTAGCCCATAAACATCTCCAAAAGTGGCTAAGAAATTTAGTATCACGATCTGAAACAATAGTATTTGGCACACCATGCAAGCGAATAATTTCACGAAAGAACAAATTAGCAACATTAACAGCATCATCGCTTTTATGACATGGTATAAAGTGTGCCATTTTCGAGAATCTATCCACGACAACAAATACGCTATCCCTCCCCTTCTTTGTTCGAGGTAAACCTAAAACAAAGTCCTGTCAGGACCCCGACTCGATGTCACATCGATCTAGCTGGTAACACCTCATATCACTTTGCGGCCTCACGCACGGTATCCCCACGGGTGTCGTCTTACCTTTTTCCCGGGACCGTTTGCGCCTTTTGGCTCACGTATATGATAGTGTCGCTAGCATCCATATGATAAAGAGCCCGGGCTGACATGACTAGTCGTAAACCCAAAGTGGCACAGACTTACAGGGACAGGCATCCATGACCCAGCTTCGAACGTGTCGGTCATCAGCAAGTGGGTCCGGGCTGTAGCACTGGGCTAGCAGGACTCCGGTAAACCGGGCTGTAGCGGGCTAACAGGACTCCGGTACTCAAAGCGTGACATTTCCCCGAAGGGACAGACACAGGAACGAAGAAGGACACATGCCGGCCAGCCTAAGTGTTCCAGAGCAGTAGCAAGCTACCATGGCTCAGCGGTAACACTAGGAGAGATTTCCCGGTAAGAGAGGCTACTAAAGATAAACAACTAGATAGTCAGATCCCACACATACCAAGCATTTCAATCATACACACAATATGCTCGATATGTGCAAATACAACGAAGCATCACAACATGACTCTACGACACAAGTACTTTATTTAAGGCTCAGTGAGCCATACATAACATACACACAAAGGTACGGGTCTCACGACCCAACATACAAGTCATACAGTCATACAAGCCAACAGCGGAAGTAACTTGTCTGAGTACAGACAACTAGTAAAATAAAAGAGGCTTGGAAAGCCTGGCTATACTATGTGGTCCTTCACAAGCTCAGGGTCACCACCTGGGTCTTTAGCCTACTCGTTGATGTCAACGTCTACATAGAACCCATTAGAAGGGGTTGCAGCGTCTTCTGTAAAAATGTAGATTATAGCAACATGAGTACAAAGGTACTCAGCAAGACTTACATCAGATCCTACATACATGCATAGTATCAAGAAGGGTTGGTGGAGTTATTGCAGCAAGCCAGCTTTGACTCTTGGCTAGACTATCCTACGATACTCCATTTGAAACAGTTTTGCGCACACGAGTCCACTATTCACCACTTCAATACACTACCGAGGATCCACCTCCGTCTTCCTACGGAAGAGCCATCCTCGGCACTCACACTTATCTTGAGGCTTTTATCAGTTTCCATTTACTTGTCTATGAACTGTATAGGCAACCAAGTAGTCCTTTACCGCGGACGCGGCTATTCGAATAGATCATGTTAACCCTGCAGGGGGTACTTCTTCATACACGCTCTCACCACTTACCGTCGTTTACACGACATGTACTCGGCAACCTTCAAGCGGAAGCCCAACGTGGGTGTCGGCCACGACCTACCTAATCACCTAAGCCTCCAGTCCAGGTTTATCGCCTATTCAGGTTCCATCCGCAGGGAGTCCGGCCGAGGTTTCCCATACGGCCCTGAACGATGTGAACAGGGTTCCCGAGATACCTAACGGGTATTCGGTACACCGTGCCACGTACCTACCGCATCACAGCCCACCCCTACGGTCAGCGCTGTCCACGGCCTCCAGTAGGCTACAAACACCAGAAACTACTTGCAACTCCTGGACGGAGAACTAGGGTGAATAAGAAGCCGAGAGGGTCCATTGGTTTCGGGCCCAATGCATGGTAGTAGCTGATTCTTAAATCACACATACAGATCTCAGTGCTTAAGGTCGGCTTCAATGAAACAACCCACCATGTACTCCTACATGGCCTCTCATCGATACCTTTACCAAATCGTGTTCACCACACCACTCTCATTACCGACATAATCATTTCACTCTAGCCCATCACCCAGATGAACCAGACCTGACACAACTCTAAGTTAAATCAGGAAATTCCAGAATATTAATTAAACTTCCAAAATTCATAACTTTTATTCTGTAACTCCAAATTGGACAAATTATATATGAAAAATGATCAGAAAAATCCAATCTATCCATCTGTACTATTTTCATGCATGATTAAACAAGTTAAATTGATGATTCAAGCAGAACAAGGAAAAGCACTTTAAAAGGCCATATTTGAATTTGAAATTTGAATCTTTGATTCAAATTTGTTCAAACACTTCTGGCTTTAGTTGCATTAGCCCAACACACTCATATTGCCATGTTTCATGCATGCATCATATTGTTGCACATTGTTTGGTGATGCTTGTGTATCGATGTCCTTTGCGACAGGATCTGTTCCCGAGGAGTACCGTGATTACCCTAACGAAGAACCATATCCGTGCATCGAACCATCAGGCAAGCAACCAACCATTTGATCATATCGATACAATCCCATGTTCTCGCTCCTGCTCTCTTTTACTGCATTAAGACAACGCGATTCAAACTGCTGTGTGCTACGGTAGTTGAACCCATTTCCTCTGCATGACCTGTCATTGCCACAGTAACTAGATGAAACCCACTAGCATGTGTAGGAGTTGATTGAGCCCTATGTATGTGTTGTGCCTACCTTGCTATGCCTGCTATGCTTAGAGTCGTGTCAGGTCTGGTTCATCTGGGTGATGGGCTAGAGTGAAATGTTAATGTCGGTAGTGAGAGTGGTGTGGTGAACACGATTTGGTAAAGGTATCGATGAGAGGCCATGTAGGAGTACATGGTGGGTTGTTTCATTGAAGCCGACCTTAAGCACTGAGATCTGTATGTGTGATTTAAGAATCAGCTACTACCATACATTGGGCCCTGAAATATGACCCCGCTCGACTTCTTATTCACCCTAGCTCTCTGTCCAGGAGTTGCAAGTAGTTTCTGGTGTTTGTAGCCTACTGGAGGCCGTGGACAGCGCTGACCGTAGGGGTGGGCTGTGATGCGGTAGGTACGTGGCACGGTGTACCAAATACCCGTTAGGTATCTCGGGAACCCTGTTCACATCGTTCGGGGCCGTATGGGAAACCTCGGCCGGACTCCCTGCGGATGGAACCTGAATAGGCGATAAACCTGGACTAGAGGCTTAAGTGTTTAGGTAGGTCGTGGTCTACACCCACGTCGGCTTTCGCTTGAAGTCTGCCGAGCACATGTCGTGTGCAGACGCTAAGTGGTGGAAACATGTATGAAGAAGTACACCCCTGCAGGGTTAACATCATCTATTCGAATAGCCGTGTCCGCGGAAAAGGACTTCTGGGTTGCTTATATCAGTTCATAGACAAGTGAAAGTGGATACTCTAAAATACGCAAGATAAGCGTGAGTGCTATGGATGGCGTTCTCGTAGGGAGACGGGAGCGGATCCATAGTGGTGTATTGATATGGTGAATATGTGGACTCGTGTGCGCCACCTCAAAAGTTATTTGCAGTCGTAGTTCAGGTTAGCCACTGAGTCAAAGCTGGCTTGCTGCAGTCAAACTCCACCATCCCCTTTGTTGAAGATGATGCATATGTAGTTAGTTCTGATGTAAGTCTTGCTGGGTACATTTGTACTCACGTTTGCCTATTTTACGTTTTGCAGAGAGACTTCAGTCTCGCTAGTAGTTCCGCGTGGACTTCGACGTTTAGCTTGATACCTCAGCTACGATCTTGTGCCCTCGGCAGGATCTGATAGATAGTCAGGCTTCTCAGCCTTTTTCATTTATAGATGTCTGTACTCAGACATGATAGCTTCCGCTTGTGCTTTGACTTGTATGCTTTGATTGTTGGGTCGTGAGACCCATGTTTGTAATATCTCGCTCCTCGGAGCCTATTGAATAAACTACTTGAGTCGTAGAGTCATTTTGTGATGCCATGTTGTATTGCACATATCGAGCATATTGTGTGTATGTTATTGAAATGCTTGGTATGTGTGGGATCTGACCATCTAGTGGTTTATCTTTAGTAGCCTCTCTTACCGGGAAATGTCTCCTAGTGTTTCCACTGAGCCATGGTAGCTTGCTACTGCTCCGGAACACTTAGGCTGGCCGGCATAGGCTACCAACGCTGTCAGGACCCCGACTCGATGTCACATCGATCTAGCCGGTAACACTTCATATCACTTTGCGGCCTCACGCACGGTGTTCCCACGGGTGTCGCCTTACCTTTGCCCGGGACCGTTTGCGCCTTTTGGCTCACGTATATGATAGTGTCGCTAGCATCCATATGATAAAGAGCCCGGGCTGACATGACTAGTCATAAACCCAAAGTGGCACAGACTTACAGGGACAGGCATCCATGACCCAGCTTCGAACGTGTCGGTCATCAGCAAGTGGGTCCGGGCTGTAGCACTGGGCTAGCAGGACTCCGGTAAACCGGGCTGTAGCGGGCTAACAGGACTCCGGTACTCAAAGCGTGACATTTCCCCGAAGGGACAGACACAGGAACGAAGAAGGACACATGCCGGCCAACCTAAGTGTTCCAGAGCAGTAGCAAGCTACCATGGCTCAGCGGTAACACTAGGAGACATTTCCCGGTAAGAGAGGCTACTAAAGATAAACAACTAGATAGTCAGATCCCACACATACCAAGCATTTCAATCATACACACAATATGCCCGATATGTGCAAATACAACAAAGCATCACAACATGACTCTATGACACAAGTACTTTATTTAAGGCTCAGGGAGCCATACATAACATTCACAAAGGTACGGGTCTCACGACCCAACATACAAGTCATACAGTCATACAAGCTAGCAGCGGAAGTACATTGTCTGGGTACAGACAACTAGTAAAATAAAAGAGGCTTGGAAAGCCTAGCTATACTACGTGGTCCATCACAAGCTCAGGGTCACCACCTGGGTCTTTAGCCTACTCGTTGATGTCAACGTCTACATAGAACCCATCAGAAGGGGTTGCAGCGTCTTCTGTAAAAATGTAGATTATAGCAACATGAGTACAAAGGTACTCAGCAAGACTTACATCAGATCCTACATACATGCATAGTATCAAGAAGGGTTGGTGGAGTTATTGCAGCAAGCCAGCTTTGACTCTTGGCTAGACTATCCTACGATACTCCATTTGAAACAGTTTTGCGCACACGAGTCCACTATTCACCACTTCAATACACTACCGAGGATCCACCTCCGTCTTCCTACGGAAGAGCCATCCTCGGCACTCACACTTATCTTGAGGCTTTTATCAGTTTCCATTTACTTGTCTATGAACTGTATAGGCAACCAAGTAGTCCTTTACCGCGGACGCGGCTATTCGAATAGATCATGTTAACCCTGCAGGGGGTACTTCTTCATACACGCTCTCACCACTTACCGTCGTTTACACGACGTGTACTCGGCAACCTTCAAGCGGAAGCCCAACGTGGGTGTCGGCCACGACCTACCTAATCACCTAAGCCTCCAGTCCAGGTTTATCGCCTATTCAGGTTCCATCCGCAGGGAGTCCGGCCGAGGTTTCCCATACGGCCCCGAACGATGTGAACAGGGTTCCCGAGATACCTAACGGGTATTCGGTACACCGTGCCACGTACCTACCGCATCACAGCCCACCCCTACGGTCAGCGCTGTCCACGGCCTCCAGTAGGCTACAAACACCAGAAACTACTTGCAACTCCTGGACGGAGAACTAGGGTGAATAAGAAGTCGAGAGGGTCCATTGGTTTCGGGCCCAATGCAAGGTAGTAGCTGAATCTTAAATCACACATACAGATCTCAGTGCTTAAGGTCGGCTTCAATGAAACAACCCACCATGTACTCCTACATGGCCTCTCATCGATACCTTTACCGACATAATCACTTCACTCTAGCCCATCACCCAGATGAACCAGACCTGACACGACTCTAAGCATAGCAGGCATAGCAAGGTAGGAACAACACATACATAGGGCTCAATCAACTCCTACACATGCTAGTGGGTTTCATCTAGTTACTGTGGCAATGACAGGTCATGCAGAGGAAATGGGTTCAACTACCGTAGCACACAGCAGTTTGAATCGCGTTGTCTTAATGCAGTAAAAGAGAGCAGGAGCGAGAACATGGGATTGTATCGATATGATCAAATGGTTGGTTGCTTGCCTGATGGTTCGTTGCACGGATACGGTTCTTTGTTAGGGTAGTCACGGTACTCCTCGGGGACAGATCCTGTCGCAAAGGATAACGATACACATGCATCACCAAACAATGTGCAACAATATGATGCATGCATGAAACATGGCAATATGAGTGTGTTGGGCTAATGCAACTAAAGCCAGAAGTGTTTGGGCAAATTTGAATCAAAGATTCAAATTCCAAATTCAAATATGGCCTTTTAAAGTGCCTTTTCTTGTTCTGTTTAAAACATCAATTTAACTTGTTTGATCATGCATGAAAATAGTATAGATGGATAGATTGGATTTTTCTGATCATTTTTCATATATAATTTGTCCAATTTGGAGTTACAGAATAAAAGTTATGAATTTTTGAAGTTTAATTAATATTCTGGAATTTCCTGATTTAATTTAAATCCAGAAATATCATTTACTGCGTCAGCCTGACGTCACGGTGACATCAGCAGGTCAACAGGGCTGGCTCGGGTCAAACCTGACGTGTGGGGTCCACACGTCAGTGACACAGGGGCTAATCCCGTGTTGACCCGGGCTGGTTAGCTTTGACTAAGCCCTGGGGCCCACTTGTCAGCGTCAGTAGGTGGTGGGTTAGTGGCTAATTAACTAGGCCACGTCAGCTCGCCGGAGTTCTGGCCGGCGGCGACCATCAGTGCGGTGGCGATAGTGGTTTTGGTCGTTTCGGCCACCAAATGAACCGCGGAGGCCACCGGAGTGAAGCTGAGGACGACCCGCGGCTCTTGGCGGAGTCCGTTGGGGTCGGGGTGGCCGGAGTCGACGGCGGCGAGCTCGGTTGCGGCCGCCGGGGTTCGGTCGTGCACGGGAGGGGGGTTGCAGGGGGTTTGGGGTAGCGTTGGTGCGTGCTACGTGCTCCTAGTGAGATGTGGAGCACGATGGTGAGCTCGGTTGGGCGCTACGGCGACCGTGGCCACGACGGCGACATCGCCGGCGGCGTGAAGCTTTCGGCCGCGGTGGGGCTAGGGCCTAGGGGTCGGGAGAGAGCAGGGAAGAAGGGGGAAACGGTGGCGTAGCTCACCGCGGTTGCAGTGGGCGTCGAAACGGGCTCGGGGACGCGCTGGAGACGGCGAATTCGTCGGCGACGGTGATCGGAGCCCGAAGAGGGGAACGGCGACGTGGCGGCGATGCAGGGCTTCCGGGGACTCGTGGAGCGGTGGGGAGGAAGAGGGAGTCGAGGCGGAGCTACTGAGCTAATCGGGGGAGCGAGGGGTGGTCGGAGACGGTGGCTAAGGCGAACGGCGGCGACGGTGAGCTTCGGTCGTGAGAGAGAGAGAGCGAGGGAGAGCCGGGGGAGAGTGAATGGGGTGTCGGCGAGGTCGGGGCGACGACCAGAAGACGATCCACGCGGCGCAACGGCGACCAGGGCGATGCAGAGAGGCTGGGTGGTGCGTGGCGAGCTCGGGCGCGCCATGCTCACCTCCCTGCCTGCTCTGGCGAGGGGAAGCAGCTGGCTGGCACGGGCCAGCACAGTGCTGGGCCGGCTGGGCTGGGCCGCACAGTGGAGGAGCCCAGGTAGGTTTTTCCTCCTTTCTTTTCTGTTTTCTGTTTTTATTTAATATATCTGCAACTTTGTTGAATTAAATAAAATACCTAGGCAACTCCAAAAATCACCAAACTACTCCTGGCTCATAGTTGGATTATTTCCAACATGAAACATTTTAGTTTGGAGATATTTGAGCATTTAAATATTTTATATTATTTTAAATGCCCAAATTCAAATAGCTATGATTTAATTCAAAACCCTAGGATGGCCTAGGAAAATGTGCACCACTTTTGGCAGAGGTTCTGAACCAAGGCAAAAATGATGGGCATTTTAGAAGGGCATTTCAGGTTCATTGAAAATTATTTTAGTAAACCCTAGTTGGTTTCAGAGGGGACTGGGGGTTCTGTCATCCCCATTTCAAGTTTCTGATGAAAGAGTAAACATGATGCAGCACTCTAATGCATGACTAGCTAGGGTGTGACAACTCACCCCCACTCAAAAGAATCTTGTCCCGAGATTTGGGTTCCTCCGAGAAGAAGGCGGGGTATTCAAGTCGAAGACGATCCTCCCTTTCCCAAGTTGCTTCATCTTCAGAATGGTGCGACCATTGAACCTTGAGAAACTTGATATTATGACGTCGCGTGGTACGTTCGGCTTGATCGAGGATACGGATGGGGTACTCTCGATATGTAAGATTATCTTGGAGATCAAGCGTTTCGTGGTCCACTTCACGGATAGGATCCGAGAAGCAACGTCTGAGTCGAGAAACGTGGAAGACATCGTGAACTCTGGAGAGGTGCGGAGGTAGTTCCAATTGGTAGGCAACTTCTCCTCGTTTGGCAAGAATGCGAAAAGGTCCAATGTAACGAGGAGCCAATTTGCCTTTGATACCGAAGCGATGGGTTCCCTTCAGAGGGGTGACCCGAAGATAAGCCTTCTCGTCAACCTCGAAAGTCATAGCCTTATGTTTTCGGTCATATTGACTCTTTTGACGAGATTGGGCTGTTTTCAACTTTTCACGAACGATACGAACTTGTTCTTCTGCTTCCTGAATCATATCCGGGCCAAAGAATTGTCTTTCCCCGGTCTCTGACCAGTTAAGGGGTGTTCGACATCGTCGTCCATAGAGAACTTCAAAAGGGGCTTTACCCAAGCTAGATTGATAGCTGTTGTTGTAAGCGAATTCGGCAAATGGAAGGCACTTCTCCCAGTCCATTCCGAAAGAGATAACAGAGGCTCGAAGCATGTCTTCTAGAATTTGGTTGACGCGTTCCACTTGACCACTCGACTGAGGGTGGAAAGCGGTGCTAAAGGAGAGACGGGTTCCCATAGCATTTTGGAAACTTTCCCAAAATCGAGAGGTGAAAAGACTTCCTTGATCCGAATTGATTTCCAAAGGAACACCATGGAGGGACACTATTCGGGAGATGTATAAGTCTGCCAGTTGGCTAGCGGTTATACTCTCACGAACAGGTAAGAAATGAGCTACTTTGGAAAGACGATCGACCACGACGAAAATAGCATTATTCCCTCTTTTGGTTCTGGGAAAACCGGTAATGAAATCCATACCAATTTTATCCCATTTCCATTCAGGAATAGCTAAGGGTTGAAGGGTGCCAGCAGGCCGTTGATGCTCTGCTTTTACACGACGACAGACGTCGCAATTTGCAATATACTGAGCAATTTCTCTCTTCATCCTAGTCCACCAGAACCTCTGGCGTAGGTCCTGATACATTTTTGTGCTACCGGGATGAATGGTGAGAGGAGATTCATGAGCTTCCTTAAGGATCAATCGCCTCAGGTTACGCACCTTGGGAACCACTAGTCGACCCCCGAAGTATACGACTCCTTGATCATTAACGGAGAAGCAATTCGCAATTCCCTTCTGAATGTTTCTCTTGATGCGGGAGATTCCCGGATCTACCTTCTGTGCTTTGATAATTTGATCCGTAAGGGTAGGTTTTGCCACCAAGGTGGAGAGAAAACCTTGAGGAACAATGTGAAGGTTAAGCTTTCGAAATTCCTCATGGAGAAGCGGTTGACTTCGTTGTAACATCAGGTTGTTACAATAAGATTTACGACTTAGCACATCAGCCATGACGTTGGCTTTCCCTGGGGTATAGGTTATCCCTAAGTCGAAGTCTGTGATCAATTCAACCCAACGTCTTTGCCTGAGATTCAGATCCGGTTGGGTGAAGATGTACTTCAGACTTTGGTGATCAGTAAATATTTCGCAACGATTACCGAGAAGGTAATGTCGCCAGGTCTTAAGTGCATAGACTACGGCTGCAAGTTCTAAATCATGAGTAGGATAATTCTCCTCATGTGGGTGCAATTGCCGTGAAGCGTAAGCAATTACGTGTCGATCTTGCATAAGAATGCAACCTAGTCCTTGTCGCGAGGCGTCGCAGTAGATAACAAAGTCCTTGGAGAAGTCTGGCGGTACCAGCACGGGAGCAGAGGTCAGGCGTCTTTTCAGTTCCTGAAAACTGTGCTCACATTGTGGAGTCCATTCGAACTTCTTATCTTTCTTGAGGAGTTCGGTTAGAGGTTTGGCAACCTTGGAGAAGTTCTCGACAAAGCGACGGCAATAGCTCGCTAAGCCTAGAAAACTCCGAACTTGCTTGACCGATTCGGGTGGAGTCCAATCGAGGACGGCTTGAACTCGCTCAGGGTTAACAGCAATACCTTTACCAGATATTACATGACCCAGATAGGTCACTTCTGATAACCAGAATTCACATTTAGAAAATTTGGCATAAAGGCGATGCTCTCGAAGTTTCTTCAACACTAGCCTTAGATGTTCGGCATGTTCTTCCTCGTTCTTGGAGTAGATGAGTATATCATCGAGATAAACTACGACGAATTTATCCAAATACTCCATGAAGATTGAGTTCATTAACCGAGAAAAAGTGGCTGGAGCGTTGGTTAATCCGAAGGACATGACGGTGTACTCGTATTGGCCATAACGAGTAACAAAGGCCGTTTTAGGAATGTCCCCGTTTCTGATTTTGATTTGATGGTAGCCCAACCTCAAATCCATCTTAGAGAAGACTGAGGATCCAGCGAGCTGATCATACAGGTCGTTGATCCTGGGAAGTGGATATTTGTTTTTGATTGTGACCAAATTGACAGGTCGGTAATCTACAACCATCCGGTCCATACCATCTTTCTTCTTGACGAATAGGACGGGGCAAGCCCACGGAGATGAGCTAGGTCGGATGAAACCCTTTTTCAAGGATTCATCGAGTTGTTTCTTAAGCTCGGCTAGTTCTAGGGGTGCCATTTTGTAAGGTCTTCTAGCAATCGGAACGGTTCCGGGGATGAGGTCTATTACGAACTCAACATCCCTGTCAGGTGGAACACCTGGCAATTCCTCTGGAAAGACATCCGGAAAGTCACGGACTACCGAAACGTCCTCAAGGCCTGGCAAAGGGCTGGCGTTAAGAGAATATAATTGTCGCTTGGCTATTCGAGTCAAAACATTGACTATCTTCCCCGAAGGATGGGTGAGTTGAACGGTCCTAGAGAAGCAATCAATTTTGGCTTGATGAGCTGACATCCAGTCCATACCCAAAATGATATTAATATCTGAAGATTTAAGGGCTATCAAAGATGCGAGGAAAACAAGTCTATCGACTTGGATTTCATTTCCATGGCTTACTCTAGAAGTTTGCCATTTGGATCCCGGAGTTTGAATTACCATGGAGGATGGCAAGTCACAGAATGCAACGTTATGCAAACGAGCATAATTTTCAGATATAAAAGAATGAGAGGCTCCTGTATCGAAAAGAACAGATGCCGGGTGGCAATTAACAAGAAGCGTACCGAGAACGACGTTGGGATCTTCTTGAGCTTCTTCGGCAGAGATACAATTGACCTGGCCACGTGAAGCGGTGACCGGTTTAGCGTGGAATACTTTCCCTGTCGGCTTGCCACGGCCAACAGCTTTAGCAGATTGATTGGGGTTGGTCTGGGGGCACTCCCGCATATAGTGACCAGATTCCCCACACTTGAAACAAGTCACGGAACTGGTACGTGGAGGAGCATTATTGGTTGGACCCCCACAGGGCTTGGCTGGAGCAGACTGTTGAGCGGGGCGAGGCGCCTGGAAGGATGGCCTTGGTGTGAACCTGGGTGGCAGGGCGGTGTTGGGTACCCATACGCGGCGCTTCTGAGGACCAGCACCGGATGAGGAACCCATGTCACCTCCATGCTTGCGTGTTGCGTCGTAGTCAGTCTGACCAGTTTCAGCACTGATGGCTTTGTTGACAAGTTTCGAAAAGGATGTGCACTCATGCAGACGGAGGTCGCGGCGAAGCTCAGGACTAAGGCCCTTGCGGAACCTTGCTTGCTTCTTGGCGTCAGTAGAAACTTCCTCGGTTGCATATCGTGCAAGATTACCAAACTCCCTGCTATAGACATCCACAGAAAGTCGGCCTTGGGTGAAATTGCAAAATTCTTCACGCTTACGGTCCATGAGACCCTCCGGAATGTGATGTTCACGGAAAGCCTCACTGAACTCAGCCCAAGTAGTGACATGGCCCGCTGGGCGCATAGCTCCATAATTCTCCCACCATAGACTGGCGGGGCCTTCAAGATGATATGCAGCAAAGGTGACCTTGTCAGCCTCCGCTACCAGCGCGGAACGCAGTTTGTGAGAGATACTGCGAAGCCAGTCATCAGCGTCGA
>NW_025228126.1:0-2222 GCF_018294505.1 Triticum aestivum
CAAGTAATAAGGAACATGCTTGCATAGGTACCACATCACAATCAACATAATCAGCATATGTAGAGATACTAAAATGCACACGAACAGTACGTGTTACCTTAACCTTGCCGCTGTTGTTGAACCATTGGATGTAGTAAGGATGTGGATGTGGTCTTGTGGTGAGAGAAAGCTTCTCCACCATCTCCATGCTAGCCAAGTTGTTGCAGCTCCCTCCGTCTATGATGACGCGCACAGAACGTTCCTTCACAACTCCCTTGGTATGGAACAAATTGTGCCTCTGATTTTGCTCAGCTTGTGTGACCTGCACACTCAAAACACGTTGAGCAACTAAACATTCATACCTGTCAGCGTCTTCAGGAGCCATGTATTGCGTCTCATGATCAGAATCATCTCCACCATGTTCTTCACGTGTAATAAGAGCCAAAGTCTCATCATCATAGTCACTAGCGGACTCATATCCACCATCCGCGGTAGCAATCATCACACGTGGAGATTTGCATTCTCTCGCATAATGACCTCCTCCCTTACAACGACGACAAATAATATCACTTGTGTGCCCTGTTGATGCCATGGAAGAAGAAGAACGTTGTGCAGGCCCCGCAGGTGCGCTCTTGGCAGATAATGGTGGTTGTGCCTGTTTTCTTGTATCACGGCTGGAGGTGGTACCGGATGGAGGTGCTGGTGCAGTTGAAGTAGAAGATGCACATGGTGTCCATGATGAAGGTCGGCCTGCAGAAAAGTTAGTTCGCCCCAATGCTTGTCGATCCTGCACTTCACGTTCAGCTTTACAAGCAAGATGGAATAAACGAGTGATATTAGTATACTCCTTATAGTCTAGAATGGTCTGAATCTCTCTATTTAATCCACCCAGAAAACGTGCAAGCATAGCTTCATTCTCCTCAACAATACCACATCTAATCATGCCAGTTTGTAATTCCTGATAATATTCTTCTACAGAATTTTTCCCTTGTCTTAAACGCTGCAATTTTTGAAGCAATTCACGTTGATAATATGGTGGAACCCAACGCGTACGCATAGCAGTTTTCAAAGCAGCGCAAGTAGTTGGAATAGGATATAATCTACAATGTTCAGACCACCATACACATGCAAAACTAGTGAAAGCACAAACGGCAGCAGCAACTCGTCTCTCCTCAGGATATTGTAAACATGTAAATCGTTGTTCAGTTTCTAACTCCCAAGTAAGATATATATCAGGAACATATCTACCCTCAAATGGTGGAATATTCAATTTCAGTTTAGGAATATGGACATCATCTCGTACCTGAGGTGGTGGTGCAGGCCTACCATTACGAATATATACCTGAGGTCGACCTGCTGGTGGTGGTACAGGTGGCTGCACGTAGTGTTGATTTTGATCAACCTCATCCTCATAGTCTCCCACATAATCATCCTCCTCCGCATCAGCAGCAGGAGCCACAGAAGTATCAACAGCAGCACCAACAGTTTGGCCAAACGCAAGAGGAACACGGCTTGCTCGGCAGAGGTCTGCTTCGCGACGTGGAGGTAGTCGTTGTTGTTGTTGTTGTTGGAGAGGTGCGTTAGGTGCAGCGGGTGGTGGTGGTGGAAGACGCGCGAGCAATTCATTAAACTTGTTATCGAGCTTTGTTTCGAACGTCTTCTCAAAGCCAGTGATCTTCTCCATGGCCTCTTCAAAATTGTTCAGCACATCTTGCACCTGTTCAGTCATCATTTGCTGAAACTTATCATGAAGCTCCTTGTTCGATAAATTCTCCCAGTCAATCTCGTCGGCTTGTGATCCTGGCATGGTTAGCAGCAATAGAAACACACAAGAATATGATCCTACAGACTACGAACAAGTGGTGGTGGAGGGTGTCACAAATCCGTCAAGCAAATCTCAAATTCTTACCAGTTCTTACCCAGCAGCAGGCGGTGATCGGCAACCGTTGTAGTCAAAAACTCTCAAAGCTTGGATAGAGCGATTACCAGGGAGAGTCAAACGCACGACGTAGATGTATGTGGAGCTGGGAAGGCTTATAATATGGTAGCAAAAAGGGTCAGCAATAATCAATTCAGAGATGCAAAGTTGAATAAACGCTCAACGACGGTACTGTGCTGGTCCTAGGCTAGACTGTGCTAGAGACGCGAGCCTAGAACACTAACAAAATCACGGCGCGGCACGTAAACAAGGGAAAAGCACACGCTGGAATTTTTTTTTTCGCTCTTTTTTTTTGCGCTCTTTT